>NC_044031.1:682597185-682714544 GCF_901765095.1 Microcaecilia unicolor
ATCCCTCTTTCTCTCTCTATCCTTCCACCCATTACCCTCTCCCAATCCTTCCATCCACTATCTCCCTTTCCTTCCCTTCCTTCTAGACAGTTCTCTCTCGACTCTTTTCCATTCAGCATGTCCTCTCTCTCCCCATCCTTCCAGTGTCTTTCCTCTTTCCCTCCCTACCCTTCCATCCAGCGTCTTCCCTCTTTCTCCCTCCTTTCATTCAGCATTTCTCCATCTGACAGCTAGGGTCTCCCCCAGTTTCTCCCCAGCAGCTTCTCTCTTTCCTGTCCATGTCCCCTCTTTCTCTCCCCCTCTCTCTCTGTACCCCTCTTCCATCTAGCATCTTCTCTCTGGCTCTCCCCTGCTCTTTTCCATGGCCCCTCTTTCTCTCCACATCTCTCTCTCTCTCTCTGACTCTCCCCTGCTCTTTTCCATGTCCCTGGCTCTCCCCTGCTCTTTTCCATGTCCCCTCTTTCTCTCCCGATCTTGCTACTCATCTCTCTCTCTCTGTACCCCTCTTCCATCCAGCATCTTCTCTCTGGCTCTCCCCTGCTCTTTTCCATGGCCCCTCTTTCTCTCCCTATCTCGCTCTGGCTCTCCCCTGTTCTTTTCCATGCTCCTGGCTCTCCCCTGCTCTTTTCCATGGCCCCTCTTTCTCTCCCTATCTCACTCTGGCTCTCCCCTGTTCTTTTCCATGCTCCTGGCTCTCCCCTGCTCTTTTCCATGGCCCCTCTTTCTCACCCTATCTTGATCTGGCTCTCCCCTGCTCTTTTCCACTCTCTCTCTCCTCCAGCGTCCTCACTTCCTTACCGTTTCCAGCCACGTTCTCTCCCTCCGGGCCTCTCTACAGCAGCGCTGACACAAGAACAAAAAGAAGCGCGGGGCCGCAGCAGCCTTCAGGCATGCACTGTCGGCTCTGCAGGTCCTCTACCCCCGGAACGGGAAATTGACGTCAGTGGGGACAGAGGACGGCAGAGCCAACAGCACATGCCTGAAGGCTGCTGCGGCCCCGCACTTCTTTTTGTTCTTATGCTGGCTGTGGAGAGAAGCAGTGGCAGCGGTTCAGTGCGGTGCTTGTTCCTGCCGCCGCTCAAAAGAAGCGGCAGCAGAATTCAGTGGGACTCGAATCTTGGCAGGTGTGCATATCGGGGATACATTTGGAGGAGGAGGCAGGCGGGGAAGGTCACAGATTAAAAATAATTTGGGATCTAACAGGGAGCCAATAAAGAATTAACATCAATGGGGAAGCTGGTTCACATTTAGATGATCGACAAATAAGACCTGCCACTGTATTCTGAAAGGTCTGTAGTTTTTTTTTGGGTTTTTTTTTTAACAGACCTTCAGATAAGCCTACAAATACTGCATTGTAGTAATCTATCTGTAATAAGAGTAGAGATTGTGCCACTAATCTAAAAGAATTAAAATTTGACCTTATCCTTCTTAGTTTTTTTCATAGTTTTTTTTTTTGATCACGACTTGCATGTGGTCCTAACGTAGGGTTAAATGGTCAGCATGGTACTATTTTTATTTTACCATTCTCATTTCATCATAACTTTCCTTTTTAAAATGGTCAGTGGGGTTCCCCATGGGTCTGTGCTGGTACAGCTGCTTTTTAACATATTCATAAATGATCTAGGAGGTGGGAATCACTAGTGAGCTAATTAAATTTGCTGATGACACAAGGTTATTCAAGACTGTTAAAATTGCAAAACGATTGTGAAAAACTGCAAGAGAACCTTACAAGACTGAGCATTCAAATGGCAGATGATGTTTAATGTGAGCAAGTGGAAAGAAGTGTTCTGTGTTATAATGGGACAAACTGAGGGTCCATCAAGCCCAGTAAAGTCCATAAGACATTATTAAGAAGGACTTGGTAAAATCCACTGCTTATTTGTAGGTTAAGCAGCATAAATTCTGTTTTACTCTATTGGAATCTTGCCAGGTACTTGTGTCCTGGATTGGCCACTGTTGGAAAAAAGATACTAGGTTTGGTGGACCTTTGTTTTGTTCCAGTATGGCAACACTTATGTTCTTATAGTTTCCACTCAAATACACGTTCATTTTAGAACAGGTGGAGGGGCATAATCGAATGGGGCGCCCAAGTTTTCCTGAGGGCGTCCTCGCGAAGGGGCAGGGAAGGTAAAATTATGTATAATCATACCTGATAATTTTCTTTCCATTAATCATAGCTGATCAATCCATAGACTGGTGGGTTGTGTCCATCTACCAGCAGGTGGAGATAGAGAGCAAACTTTTGCCTCCCTATATGTGGTCATGTGCTGCCGGAAACTCCTCAGTATGTCGATATCAAAGCTCCATCCGCAGGACTCAGCACTTAGAGAATTACACCCACGAAGGGACACTCTGCCCAGCTCACCACCGCCGAAACGGGGGAGGGGAATTAACCCAGCTCATCCCCACACAAGTGGGGGAGGGGAATCCGTCCAGCTCATCCCCGCGGAGCGGGGGAGGGACACCACACCCGCCGATGCGGGGGGATCTGGCTTATCCTGCAACCTGCAACCGCGGGAGGAGCTGACTGACCCTAACACCGCCGAAGCGGGAGGGGTACAAAGCTGCCCTACAGCCGCACGAAGCGGGAGGGAGTGCCGGCAGAATTTTAAGTCTCAATCCAGCCCCGTAAAACGGAGGGGAGAGGAATGCAGCAGCTCACTGTAACACAAACTCGTCTTAACTCTTGAAGAATCCAAGTGAAAAAACTTGAACACGAAGTCTTTCTGAAGTAACTGAAGACTAAACTTGAACCTGAAATGCAACCAGAATAAAAACAGTACAGATATCTGGGAGGGGCTATGGATTGATCAGCTATGATTAATGGAAAGAAAATTATCAGGTATGATTATACATAATTTTACCTTCCATATCATCAAGCTGATCAATCCATAGACTGGTGGGATGTACCGAAGCAGTACTCACCCAGGGCGGGACATTGAAATCCCTGACCTCAACACTGAAGCTCCAAACCGGGCCTCCGCCCGTGCAGCCACAGTCAAACGGTAATGCTTGGAGAATGTATGAGCCGAAGCCCAAGTTGCCGCCTTGCATATCTCTTCCAAGGAGACGGATCCGGCCTCTGCCATCGAGGCCGCCTGAGCTCTCGTGGAGTGAGCCTTCAGCTGGATAGGCGGCACCTTCCCCGCGGCCACATAAGCCGCTGCAATGGCTTCCTTGACCCATCTTGCCACTGTAGGCTTAGCAGCCTGCAGACCCTTACGAGGACCTGCAAACAGGACAAACAGATGATCCGATTTCCGGAAATCATTGGTCACTTCCAAGTATCTGATGATGACTCGTCTCACATCCAGATATTTAAGAGCAGAGTACTCCTCTGGGTAGTCCTCCCTACGAAAGGAAGGGAGACAGAGCTGCTGATTCACATGGAAGCGAGAAACAATCTTGGGCAGGAAGGAAGGCACTGTGCGAATAGTCACTCCTGCCTCAGTGAACTGCAGAAAAGGCTCTCGACATGAGAGCGCCTGGAGCTCGGAAACTCTTCTGGCTGAAGTGATAGCCACCAAAAAGACTGCTTTCAACGTCAGGTCTTTCAGAGATGCCCTCGACAAGGGTTCAAAAGGCGGCTTCTGCAATGCTCTTAGCACCAGGTTGAGATTCCACGCAGGCACCACTGAGTGCAGAGGAGGGCGCAGGTGATTAACTCCCTTGAGAAAGCGCACCACATCTGGCTGTGAAGCCAGGGAAGCACCCTTCAGGCGGCCCCTGAAGCAAGCCAGAGCCGCTACCTGGACTTTAAGGGAACTGAGCGACAGGCTTTTCTCCAGACCTTCTTGCAGGAACGCCAACACTGAAGAAATTGGAGCAGTGAAGGGAGAAAGTGAGCCTGCTTCACACCACGCTGCAAAGATACGCCAAACCCTGGCGTAAGCAGTAGAAGTAGAGCGCTTCCTCGCTCTCCGCATAGTGGCGATGACCTTGTCTGAGAAGCCCTTCTTCCTCAGACGCTGCCGCTCAATAGCCAGGCCGTAAGACCAAAGGGGGAGGGATCCTCCATCACCATGGGACCCTGATGTAACAGGCCCTGCTCCACTGACAGCCGCAGAGGATCGTCGACTGAGAGCCTGATCAAGTCCGCATACCAGGGACGCCTGGGCCAATCCGGACCCACCAGGATTACCCTGCCGGGATGCTTTGCCACCCGGTCTAGCACCCTGCCCAACATGGGCCAGGGCGGGAACACATAGAGAAGCTCTTGTGTCGGCCACTGTTGGAGAAGAGCATCTACTCCCAGGGATCGAGGGTCCCGTCCTCTGCTGAAAAAGCGCGGCACTTGGCAATTGGCCGATGACGCCATCAGATCTAGGCTCGGCTGGCCCCAGCGCTTCGTGATGTCCAAGAACGCCTGAGCAGATAGCTGCCACTCTCCGGGCTCCAAGGTATGGCGACTGAGAAAGTCCGCCTTGACATTCATGACTCCGGCAATGTGGGCCGCTGAAAGCTGCTCCAGGTTCACTTCCGCCCACTGGCAAAGATTCATAGCCTCCTTGGCTAGAGGGGCGCTCTTGGTACCTCCCTGGCGGTTGACATAGGCCACAGCCGTGGCATTGTCCGACAGGACCCGTACAGGCTTCAACACCAGTACCGGGATGAACTCCAAAAGCGCCAACCGAATGGCTCTGAGTTCCAGGAGGTTGATAGACCACTTTGCCTCTGCAGGAGACCAGAGCCCCTGCGCTGTCCTTCCCAAGCAGTGGGCTCCCCAGCCCGACAACGAGGCGTCCGTCGTGACGACAATCCACTCTGGGGTCACCAGAGGCATTCCCGCAGACAACTTGTCTGTCTGCATCTACCAGCTCAGCGCCTTGCGCGCTGCTGGGTCCAAGGGAAGGCGCACAGCATAATCCTCCGACATCGGAGTCCAGCGCTGCAGCAAAGAGTGTTGAAGCGGTCTCATATGAGCCCTGGCCCAGGGCACAACTTCCATCGTGGCCGTCATAGAGCCCAACAGCTGCACATAGTCCCAAGCCCGAAGGGGAGAGGCTACTAGGAACTGGTCCACCTGAGCCTGAAGTTTGACAATCCGATTGTCTGGCAGGAACACTCTGCCCACTTGGGTGTCGAATCGAACTCCCAGGTACTCCAGGGACTGAGTCGGGCGCAGCTGGCTCTTCTCCCAGTTGATGATCCATCCCAGGGAGCTCAAAAGAGCAACTACCCGGTCCACAGCTTTGCCGCACTCTGCATAAGAGGGGGCTCGGATCAACCAGTCGTCCAGATAAGGATGGACTTGTACCCCTTCCTTTCGTAGGAAGGCCGCGATGACCACCATTACTTTGGAAAAGGTCCGCGGAGCAGTAGCCAACCCGAACGGGAGGGCTCTGAACTGGAAGTGTCGTCCCAGGACTGCAAAACGCAGAAAGCGTTGATGAGGAGGCCAGATGGGAATATGCAGGTACGCTTCCTTGATGTCCAAGGATGCCAGGAACTCTCCTGCCTTCACTGCCGCTATAACAGAGCGGAGAGTCTCCATGCGAAAGTGCCGCACTTTCAAGGCCCGATTGACCCCTTTGAGGTCGAGGATAGGCCGGACAGAACCTCCTTTCTTTGGTACCACAAAGTAAATGGAGTAACGTCCCTTGCCAAGCTGACTTTCTGGCACCGGAACGACCGCGCCCAGGCGGATCAGATTGTCCAAGGTCTGCTGCACTGCCACAGCTTTGACCGGAGACTTGCAGGGAGAGAGTACAAACCCGTCTTTTAAGGGTCGGCAGAATTCTAGTTTGTAGCCGTCTCTGATGACTTCCAGCACCCACGCGTCTGAAGTTATTGTGGTCCACTCGCCCAGAAACGAGGACAGCCGTCCTCCAATCTGCACTGGGGCGTGGACCAAGACCCCGTCATTGGGTACGAGACCCTGGGGGAGGACCGGAGGGAGCACCTCCGGGACGGCGGTCTCTGCGAAAGGAATGCTGCTTGGGGGAGAAATTCCTCTTGAAGGAAGAGGGGGCAGAGCCCGACTTGCCCGGGCGGTACAGACGGGCTTCCTGCAACCGTCCTCTGAAGGTACCGGGACGAGTACTAGCCCGAGCCCTGACCTCTGGTAACTTCTTGCCCTTAGACGTGCCGAGATCGGTCACGATTTTGTCCAGCTCGACCCCAAAGAGCAGCTTGCCTTTAAAAGGCAACCTAGCCAGGCGGGATTTAGAGGCGTGGTCAGCAGACCAATGTTTCAGCCAAAGCCACCGCCGCGCAGAGATTGTCTGAGCCATGCCTTTCGCTGAGGCCCTCAAGACATCATACAGCAAGTCTGCCAAATAGGCTAAGCCCGATTCCAGGGCCGGCCAATCAGCCCTCAAGGAATGATCCGAGGGGGAAGCCCGCTGCACCATAGTCAGGCACGCCCTGGCCACATAGGAGCCGCAAACTGAGGCCTGCAAATTTAAAGCAGCCGCCTCAAAGGACGACCTTAAGGCCGCCTCCAATCTTCTGTCTTGGGCGTCCTTTAGGGCTGTGCCACCTTCCACCGGCAACGCCGTTTTCTTAGTCACCGCAGTGATTAAAGAATCCACGGTAGGCCACAGATAGGCCTCACGTTCACTCACAGCCAAAGGATAGAGGCGGGACATAGCCCTAGCCACTTTAAGGCTCGCTTCTGGGACATCCCATTGAGCCGAAATTAAGGTGTGCATGGCATCATGCACGTGGAAGGTTCTAGGCGGGCGCTTCGTCCCCAGCATAATGGCAGAGCCAACAGGGGCTGAGGGAGAGACGTCCTCCGGAGAGGAAATCTTCAAAGTGTCCATGGCCTGTAACAACAGGTTGGGCAAATCCTCTGGGCTAAAAAGCCGCGCTGCAGAGGGGTCATCCGCTCCATCCGAGCGGGGATCCGTCTCCTCCAAGGAATCCGCAAAGGACCGTTGGGAGACCTCAGACACGCTGCCCTCATCTACATCGGAGGAGACAAATTCCTCCAAGGCCTGGGAATCAACCCGAGGGCGTTTACCTCTGGGAACCTCAACCTCTTTACCAGACGAGGGAGCAGGGGCAGCGTTGTGCATGAGGAAGGCCTGATGCAGCAGCAAAACAAACTCGGGGGAGAAACCCCCCAGACTGTGTACTTCCGCAGTCTGGGCAACAGCCCTAGACGCACCCTCAACCGGCGCTCGCAATAGCGGGGGAGAGACATGCTGCGCATGCAAAATGGCGTCCGGCGCGAAACTCCGCGAAGAAGCCGCGCGGGAAGAACGGCTCTTAACTTTAGCCGCTTCTGTGCCGTCGCCCAAATTAAGGGCGTTCATGGCATTAATGTCTCCAACCTCAAGGGCGGCCCAAGAAGAAGCCGTCCGAGCCGCGTGGCCGGCCAAGATGGCGGAGGCGAGGAGCGGGGGATGGGCGTTTATGGCGGGAAAAACCGCCACGCCGGAGGAAGGACCGGGACATTCATCGGTCACGAAACTGTCCCCAAACAAGGGCGAATCAGGCTTGAAGACCCCCGCATCCCCTCTAGAAGCGCTCAAGCGACCCGGGGAGCGACCCTTTGCGCCCTCGCCCTCCGACGCCATATGCCACGAGGAGAAGAATCGGGGAACCCCCTGCCCGCTATAAAAAGGTAAAAATTACCTGCTGTCCGCTCCGAGTTGTAACGACCTGGTGTCCCAGTGAGTAGCTGCAATAGACGCTTAAATAAACGTCGAAATAAACGCCTTTAAGGACGTTCAAAATTTTTTTTTTTTTTTTTTTTTTTTTAACGGAGCCAGCGGGAGGGGGGAGAAAAGGAGGGACCTGGCACCACCAGGTTTGCACTTGCTCAAAAGAGCCCTCAACCCCAGGCACTCAACAAAACCTAAAAATTAGGCTTGGAGGCCTAGCCAGAGCTGCTGCTGTGTGTGACCACCACCTGCTGAGATAGAGAACATACTGAGGAGTTTCCGGCAGCACATGACCACATATAGGGAGGCAAAAGTTTGCTCTCTATCTCCACCTGCTGGTAGATGGACACAACCCACCAGTCTATGGATTGATCAGCTTGATGATATGGAAACCCATATTATCGAAATAACATGGGCGGCCATCTTTCATTTCGATAATACAGTCGGGGACGCCCAAATCTCAACATTTAGGCCGACCTTAGGTTTTCAGCGATAATGGAAACCGAGGACGCCCATCTCAGAAACGACCAAATCAAAGTCCTTTGGTCGTGGAAGGAACCAGCATTCATAGTGCACTGGTCCCCCTCACATGCCAGGACACCAACCGGGCACCCTAGGGGGCACTGCAGTGGACTTCACAAATTGCTCCCAGGTGCACAGCATTCATAGTGCACTGGTCCCCCTCACATGCCAGGACACCAACCGGGCACCCTAGGGGGCACTGCAGTGGACTTCACAAATTGCTCCCAGGTGCACAGCTCCCTTACCTTGGGTGCTGAGCCCCCCCCCCCCCTACAAAAACACCCAAAACCCACTCTCCACAACTGTACAACCCTAACATAGCCCTAAGGGGTGAAGGGGGGCACCTACATGTGGGTACAGGGGGTTTGTGGTGGGTTTTGAAGGGCTCACATTTACCACCACAAGTGTAACAGGTAGGGGGGGGTGGGCCTGGGTCCACCTGCCTGAAGTGCACTGCACCCACTAAATCTGCTCTAGGGACCTGCATACTGCTGTCAGGGAGCTGGTTATGACATTTAAGGCCGGCAAAAAATATTTTTAAGTTTTATTTTTAGGCTGGGAGGGGGTTACTGACCACTGGGGGAGTAAGGGGAGGTCATCCTCGATTCCCTCCGGTGGTCATCTGGTCAGTTTGGGCACCTTTTTGAGGCTTGGTCGCAAGAAAAAATGGACCAAGTAATGTCGGCCAAGTGCTCGTCAGGGGCGCCCTTCTTTTTTCCTTTATTGGCCGAGGATGCTCATGTGTTAAGCACGCCCCAGTCCCGCCTTCGCTATGCTTCCGACACGCCCCCGTGAACTTTGGTTGTCCCCGTGGCGGAAAGCAGTTGAGGATGCCCAAAATCGGCTTTCGATTATGCCAATTTGGGCGACCCTGGGAGAAGGATGCTCATCTTCCGATTTGTGTCGAAAGATAGGCGTCCTTCTCTTTCGAAAATAAGCCTGATAATGTCATAGTTGTTTTTTGTCATTTGGTATTAAGGATACACATTGTAATTAAAATAAAATTAAAATGCAAACTGATCTGCAAGTTAATAAAGTAGTGGAAAATGTGAGATACAGACATCAACCCCTGGAGAGTATATTTTATTATAGGGTTTTTGCTTTGTTCATGGAATGTTTCTTAACATTTCCTTGTGTTTATCTTTGTATCTGTTATGTTTTATGGATGATTTTGTGTAGTGTTTCTATTGTGTAGTTTTTCTATTATATTAATGGATGCTTTTAATTTTATCTATTTTGTACACTGCTTTGTATAATTTCTATTTTAAAAGCAAGGGAAACTGTTTCTCAATATAATGAATATCTACATTGTTTTTTAAATTATGTCTCTAATGAAATCCTCTGAATTCCCCCCCCCCCACTTACATCTATTAAAGCATCCATGTTTGGAGCCTTGTCACCAATGACATCATATAGGCACCTGCAGGAATCAATCAAGTGGCTACTGCTTGGCAATAGAATGGCAGAATTAAAGGAATTTTGAGTAAATACAAAATGGTAAAACAGAGGAAGTAATACTATTTTCTACTGTATCTCCAAATTATTATTAAGCACAGAAAGGTTGCAAGTTTCATTTAAAACAAAAGCATGTGAAACTTTTTTTTAAAAGATCAAACCTTTATGCAAGCAGGCAGGTGGTAGAATGAAGTGTCCCAAAGCCACCGCATTTCGAACTTTAGACTTGGCAGTTGCAGAGATATAACTGGAATGGAAAACTGTGGCCTTGTCACTCACATAATCTAAACTTTGGTATAATCTGGAAAAAAGAGATAACCAA
This sequence comes from Microcaecilia unicolor, assembly GCF_901765095.1. Classification (NCBI taxonomy): domain Eukaryota; kingdom Metazoa; phylum Chordata; class Amphibia; order Gymnophiona; family Siphonopidae; genus Microcaecilia; species Microcaecilia unicolor. Next base: position 682,607,098 of record NC_044031.1, read on the forward strand.
GTTATAAAAATGCATATTTTTTAGCAGAAGTTGTCTTCTTGTCTTGGCACTGGCTCCAGCATCATTGAACCTCTTATATTGTATGGACTTCCAGCTCTGCCAAAAGGCCAAAAAAACCAAATCTCAGCTCACAGCTCAGGTTCTGCACTTGAATCTTAGTCAACTAGTAGTGTCATCAATAATGATGTAGGGAGTATTACTGACACAGACATATCATAAAGACAGGCATAAGAAATGTTAAAACCAAGATAGTCAACTCCACTTCATGAGCAAATAGTTACGGTCAAATGAGTATTTCATGGATACTAATAATAAGAAGCATATATGGTTTGCAACGCCTATTTCAAAATTTTAAGCTTGAGCATACTGACATCTAGTGGCCAAACTGAAGCTGTATTCTGGAGGGATTCGTGGTCCATATCCCTGTCTAAAGACTGTTAGTGCAGCAGCCTGGTTAGGTGACATGAAAGATGTAAAAATAGGGGGGAAATATCCAGGAAGTTGCAAGTGAAGGTTTACAGTTCTGTCCAACAAAGGCAGATTCCATTTGAGATGGACATCCAGGACAGAAGAAATTGCTAGATCATAAACAGTGAAACATTCAAACTGCAAAAAATTAACGTTTTGTGCATCCTAAGTCATACTAATTGTATCTCGGGAATGATTTGCAATGCTGCAGTTTTAGACTTACAGTTATTTTCCATAGTATTTTATATTGGATATTAGGGCTACTATCATGTTAACAGAATTGACAAACTGATCTGATACGACCATTTTATGGTTATAAAATAAAAAAGGTTCAGAATCACTACTAACTTATGAAAAACAAACACTCAATAAACGCTAGGAAGCTGATTTTATGCAGGTTCTGGTGTCTTGTCTACAGTAAAATTATATTGCCTTAAAAAATCATAATGAAACTCCTGAAAAGAATAAGCTCTCAGCGAATTGTGTCAGCATGCCTTACATATGTTAGTACACGGTAATATAGCTACTGATGCCCATCTACCTCTGTGTGTCAGGGTAAGAAGCATTATTACTGAATAGATATTCAGCAGCAGGAGCATTGGTGATCACTCCTCCTTCCGTCACTGCAAAATAAAGGGCAAGTGAAAAAATTACATAAGCATTACTTTACTTACTTCTTATATTCCGCGTCTACCCATAAGAGTTCTGTGCAGATTACAATAAGTAGCAGGCATATCCTGCGAATTCACAACTGATCAGATAAATTACAATATAGGATGATAATAATTCTAATATAAAAAACTTCTTTAAAAATAACAGTTTTCAAAGCTTTTCGGAAGATAGCAAAATTCTGCATTTTTCAAACTTATACAGGCTGCCCAGGAGGGGAGGAACAATGTAACGGTTACAGTAGCAGGCTGCAAATCAGAAAAACCCGTGGTTTAAATACCACATTTTATTTGTTTACTTTTTAAAAAAATCCTTATATACTGTCTGCATTCCCCAACGCTATCAAAGCAGTGCATATTCAGGGATAGTGGGTACATTTCCATTCCTGGAGGGCTCACAGTCTGAGTTTGTATATAAGTCAACGGAGGGTGGAGTGATTTATCCAAGATCACAAGCAGCTGCGGTGGGATTTGAACCTGGCTCCCCTGGTTCTCAGCCCAATGTTTTAACTGGTAGGCTACCACCCTACATCACCCGCAGGAGTTCTTTATGACCTCAGGGCAAGTCCATTTATCCTATTGTCTCAGGTATGGCTTAGATTGTAAGTCCACTTTGGTATGGAAATAGATGGTGCACTTCAGTTTAATTCATCTTCAATTTAGAATAAATATAAAATCCAAAATTTTAAAAATTCTGCATAACAATACAAAATTTCAGTACGGATGTGCATAAGAAAAGCTTTTCACTACATCTCTCATCCCATTGCCATTAATGTTTTTTTGTTTTCTTTCACTTAGGGGTCCTTTTACTATGCTGTGGAAAGAACTGGTGCGCCTTTATGCGGCTTTTTCTCGTGTGTTGAGGCCTTTTTTTTTTTTTTTACAGTGGTCGTAAAAAACACTATTTTTTATTTATTTTATTTATGGCTGTGAAGTAATGTTACCATTACCATGCAGCCATTTAAAAAATAACCACGGGAGCACTTACCGCCACCTAATATGAAAGGCAATTAAGGGCTCCCGCATTAACCATGCGCTAGCCAGTTAGCATGTGGTAATGTAGATCCACTAACTGGTATAGAAATGTTCACTCTCCACCACTGACATGCCCTCTCAACCCCCCCACCCCCCCACCCCACCCCACCCCAAATAAATAGCGTGCAGTAATGCATTAGTGTGCCAGGCATTTTTTTTTTTGCTGTGTTAGGCACAGGTTAGCACCTAATGCGGCTTAGTAAAAGGGCTCCTTAGCATGAACTAAAAATACAAAACAAAAACTTGTTTCTATTCTGTTTTTCTGATTAAATACAACATGAAGGAAAACTAATATCATTGTCTTCCATATCATTTTAAACAACTGGACATCCCTAAACTCCAGAAGAATGCACACAGATTACTGTATATATTATAGTATTCAAAAATCTATACGTGCAAATGTGCACCCCACCCAGAGTCCGCCCATCTTGCTACCCTTCTTACAGAATTACCCCTAAGATGTGTAGCTCTTTCACAATGGCTTTCAAAAACTCGTCCATCGCTGGCAGAAAAGTATGGTGAATGGTCATGACTATGTAGAATAGTAAATACATGTAATACAAGAGCAAGCTTCAAACATTATTTTAATTTTTTATTCATTACAATATCTTCATTTAAACAAAGGTTATGGAGGTGGAAGCATTACTTTTCATCACTTGTCCTGACCTGAGAACACCTTTTTTCATAATATCTGGAAGTGTAGTTGCATACAAACATTCTGGGTGACTCTTCTTACTTATTTGCAGTGCCTCATGTGACATCCTTTACAACGGTCCGAAGAGGGGATTATTTTCAATAAGAGCTCGTTATTTGGGGCTCGAGTCTGAGGGGACAGCAGTTTTTGGGAAAGGCCTATATGGTGGGGGAGAAATGCATAATAAATCATTAGTTACAAGACTCACCTCCCACCTTCTGGTATTGGAGAAATAAACTCCACGCTCATATGGAGCTAGGACACACCCCAGGAAACTAATGTTTTGTTTTGTTTTTTTTTAAATCAATATGGAAACCGTATCTGTATGCAATATCCTCTAGAGCGAGAAGTCAAGTTTTGAACACTTTTCAGGACAATTCCTGGGCACCTTCATAACCTTTATTTATTTGTTGCATTTGTATCTCACATTTTCCCACATTTTTGCAGGCTCAATGTGGCTTACAGTATGCCGTAGTGGCGATCACCATTTCCGGAATGAGAAATACAAAGTGATATTGCATTAAGTACATAGATGGTAGAATAAAATATAGATTAAACTAGATAATCAGTTCATTTCGGCGTGAGAAATAAGGTGATAGTGTGTTAATGTTCATTAGTGATAGAGTTACTGAAGCAGTCAGGTATAGAGAGTTCAGTTTTGTCTAGTTCTGGAAGAGTTTCGTTGTCTGGTATTTAGGATGGATCATTGTGGTATGCCTTTTTGAACAGGTTGGTTTTTAGTAATTTTCGGAAGATTGTTAGGTCGTGCATTGTTTTTATGGCATTTAGTAATGCATTCCATAGTTGTGTGCTAATGTAGGAAAAGCTGGATGCATATGTTGATTTATATTTAAGCCCTTTGCAACTGGGGTAGTGGAGATTCAGGAATGTGCGTGCTGACCTTTTTGTGTTCCTGGTTGGTAAGTCTATGAGGTCTGACATATATACCGGGGCCTCACTTTAAAGTGGACTAACACAAAAAGCATACTAATATATCTGAATAATTATTGCCTCCTCCATTGGGCAATTTATTTCCATTGTCTCTGCTCTTCTAGTAGCCCATTCTGTTTCCCTTTGTTTTCATAAGAAATCTTTTTGGGGCCCTTTTACTTAGCTGTAGGTTTGGTTAGATTATTTAAACACAATAAAGAGTTGTATTTAAACTATGCCACGTATACTGTGCAATTTAAGACTTCTGATTAAAACATTTCCGTTCTATACCTCAACTCTCTACCTGTGGAAAAAACATTGACAATGTTCAGAGTCATGCTACCTACTTTGTCAAACATGGTCTTAAAATTAGTGTGTGTGGGGGAGAGGGAAAGTAGTACACCTATTTATATAACAGGATCACTGGCGGGTGGCGGCATGACCAGTTGGATTGTGAGACGCTCCTGCTAGGCTTTGAAAATAATTTCTTCTTTGCAACTATGCCTCACACGAAACGAAAGGGAATATTGAGGACAGTGCCCCCTCCTACCTCAACTTCTTCCCCGATACAACCAAGCCTGGAGTTCCAGGGTCGTCCCCTCCCTCCCTCCAAATTCCAGGGTCATCCCCTCCTTCCGAGTTCCAGGGTCGACCCCCCTCCCTCCCTCTGAGCTCCAGGGTCGTCCCCTCCCTCCCTCCGAGTTCCAGGGTCCCCTCCTCCCTCCCTTTCTTTGAGTTTCAGGGTCCTCCTCCCTCGTCCCTCCCTCCCAGTTCAAGGGTCGTCGTCCCTCCCTCCCTCCCAGTTCCAGGCCCCCTCCCTCCAAATTTTAAAAATCATCTTCACTTACCAAGTCGGGTTTACGGCGGCCGGCAGCAGCAGTAAAAGGCGTGCAGGCTCGGCCCTTCTCTCTCTCAGCTCTGGTCCCGCCCTTGCAGAAACAGGAAATGAGGGCGGGACTAGAGCTGAGAGAGAGAGAGAAGGGCCAAGCCTGCACGCCTTTTACTGCTGCTGACGGCCGCCATAACCCCGACTTCGTAAGTGAAGATGACTTCTAAAATTCGAAGGGAGGGGTGCTGGAACTGGAAGGGAGGGAGGAAGGGATGACGACCCTTGAACTGGGAGGGAGGGGGGATCCTGGAACTGGGAGGGAGGGGGACCCTGAAACTCAGAGAAAGGGAGGGAGGAGGGGACCCTGAAACTCGGTCCCCTGGAACTCGGAGGGAGGGGACGACCCTGGAACTCGGAGGGAGGGAGAGAGGGGATGACCCTGGAGTTCGGAGGAAGGGGGGAGGTCGACCCTGGAACTCGGAGGGATGGGACGACCCTAGAACTCGGAGGGAGGGGCGACCTTGGAACTCGGAGGGAGGAGGAGGGGGGCCCATGGCACACACTCTCATTCTCACACACAGTCTCTCTCTCACAGACACACTCGCACCCAGTCTCACTCTCTCTGTCACACACACGCACATTCACTCTCTCTCTCACACAGTCACTCTCACACACACTCTCTCAAACATACACACTCCGAGGAAAACCTTGCTAGCGCCCGTTTCATTTAGATAACGCAACAGAGTGGGCAACACTGTTGGTTTCCTTTGTTTCTGAACAAGATATTAATTCTGTTTTGAGACTCTACTTTAAAAATGCTAATTCTCACTTTGGAGGTGAGAATATGGATATACCCTGATGTAACAAAGATGACTCAACAGAAAAGAAAAGCTTTTTTGGTTATGAAAAAAAAGAACAGTGGAAGCAGGAGGAACTTTCTTTCTTGCTTATCCCTGTAAAGTTGGGTCAGCCGAAATACGTTTTTTATTCTCCTGATCAGCCGAAATCTTTTCTGGATTTGAAACAACTGAAATAACAACTGTTAAATTAGAATGGGGAATACACAGCCTTGTTTATTTATTTGTTATTCCTTGTAATCTTCTCTAATTCTTTAACGCCCCCAAGAGATTGTGGCCTAAGAAAGCAGAATAATCAATATATATAAAAGGCGAGTGTCGTACTCACTCGCAAATGCGCAGTAGAGACCTTCTCTGCCCCGCCCCTGCGTCAATACGTGATGACGGGGGGCGGAACAGAGAGGGTCTGCACTACGCATTTCTGAGGGAGGGACACCGCCGTCTAACGCTCCCCCCACCCGAGTCGCCGCCACCACCCACCTTCTACCCGGTCGGGCCCTCGCTCCACTATTGAAACAGCGAGGGTCCGGGAACGCAGCACTGAGCTCTGCTGAGCTGCCGACATCGCCCTTCCTTCTTCTTCTCTGCCTCTGTCCCGCCCTCGACGACATTACGTCACACGAGGGCGGGACAGGCAGAGAAGAAGAACGAAGGCAGACGTCGGCAGCTCAGCAGAGCTCAGTACTGCGTTCCCGGACCCTTGCTGTTTCATTAGCGGAGCGAGGGCCCGGCCGGGTGGAAGGTGGGTGGTGATGGCTCGGGGGGGGGGTGCGAATTCGGAGGGGGAGGGGCAGCGGCGAACTCGGCGGCGGGGGCGGGCCTTTCAACCGACCCTTCCTATAATAGCCCGTTTTTACGGGCTCAAAGGCTAGTATGTTATAAGCAAAAAGTAACCTTTTTCTTTTAATGTAATTCTTGGATGAGAATAATTATTCCTCAAAACTGTTTTTGTAATTTTCTTTTTGTTATTTATCTGGCTGTATTGCATATGACAAGTGTACTCTTGTTAAAAGTTTAAAATTAATAAATAAATGAATCATAAAAAAAAGGATCACAGGCAAGTGGAACATCTATAATTGCCAACTCATTTATGTTTGGTGAACCAAGGAACACCCTTGTATAACATCAACCTATCTGCTCTACCAATGGTAGGTCGAATTATCACCACCCAGTCTCAAACTCGTACTGTCACTTTTTTTATTTCTCCCCTTTCTGGTAGCCTTGTATTTGATGGTACCTCATCTGTATTCCTCTGCTGTGCTCATCACCTAAATGGCAGGTGAACTGCCAAGATGCACAATCAGACCAAGAAACTGGAGGTGTTGTGTCTGATCCAGCAAGTCCCATGTTATGTAAGCTTGCCTAAATAACAAATGCTTGGGACTAAGTAGTAAACGTACTTTTAAGCTTATCTGCCAGTAAATGGTAAATTATCAGTATATACAGACCTACCCCAGAACTCACACAGGTCCCGGCTCACGCTTTGGGAGAACCATGCCTTCTCACCTTGGAACATAAGGCCTGCCTGCAAGGAACTGTCAAAGAAGAGGAGAAAGCATAATGTGCCTTAATAAGCAATAAGGCCTTTATTAGCACCATTTGCCTTTGGCAGTTTAAGCTTTATAGTCTTCACTGGGTGGGGGAGTACCAGGGGCGTAGCTACGGGTGGGCCTGGGTGGGCCCAGGCCCACCCAATCTCGGCCCAGGCCCGCCCAGTCTTTTGCGACCCTCACCAAGTTCCACGACGACGACGACTTATTTTGTTGTCCGCAGCGGCGAGCGGCCGTAAAAGCAGCAAACAGCGAGCCAGTCTCGACTCCGTCCTTTGCTTCCTGCCCTCTCAGCGTCCCGCCCACCCAAAAGGAAATGACGTCAGAGGAAGGCGGGACGGCACAGAGAGAGGGCAGGAAGCGAAGGACGGAGTCCAGACTGGCTCGCTGCTTTTACGCTGCAACTTCGGGAGTGGAGTGGAAGAGAGCCAGCCAGCCCGCCCATGTAGTCCATTGTAAGTAAAGAAGCGATTTAGTTTCCACTCCTCCGCGCAGCCGTCGCCGTTCACTCAAAACACAGGGCAAGCAAACCTGTGAGCTGCTGCATTCACATTCTCGTTCTTTTGAGGGGGGGGGGGCGGGGGAGACGCGAGATAGAATGGGGAAGGGGATTGAAATAAACAGGATGGGCAGGGGAGAGAGGAGAATTGCCGGACAACAAGGATTGATGGAGGGGGCAGGGGAGAGAGGAAATTTGCTGGAGATGGATGGAGGAGAAGGCAGGGGAGAATGGAGAGTTGCTGGACATGTATGGATGGAGAGGAGGGCAGGGGAAGGAGGAAAATTGCTGGACATGGATGGATGGATGGAGGGAAAAGGGGAGAGAGGAAATTTGCTGGGGATGGATGGAGGAGAGGGCAGGGGAGAATGGAGAGTTGCTGGACGGAGCGGAGGGCAGGGGAAGGAGGAGAATTGCTGGACATGGATAGATGGAGGGAAAAGGGGAGAGAGGAAATTTGCTGGAGATGGATGGAGGAGAAGGCAGGGGAGAATGGAGAGTTGCTGGACATGTATGGATGGAGAGGAGGGCAGGAGAGAGAATAGAAATTGCTGGACATGGCGCGGAGGGCAGGGGAAGAAGAAAAATTGCTGGACATGGATGGATGGATGTAGGGGAAAGGGGAGAGAGGAAATTTGCTGGGTATGGATGGATGGAGGAGAGGGCAGGGGAGAATGGAGAGTTGCTGGACATGTATGGATGGAGAGGAGGGCAGGGGAGAGAATAGAAATTGCTGGACATGGAGCGGAGGGCAGGGGAAGGAGGAAAATTGCTGGACATGGATGGATGGAGGGAGGGGAAAGGGGAGAGAGGAAATTTGCTGGGTATGGATGGATGAAGGAGAGGGCAGGGGAGAATGGAGAGTTGATGGAGGGAGGGGAGAGAAGTCAGGGTGGAGATGCGCATGGATGGAGGGGAGGGAAGAGAGGAGGAATGCTGGACATGGATGGAGTGGAGGGCAGGGAAGAGAAGGAAAAATGTTGGACAAGGATGGAGGGGAGGGAAGACAGAGGAAGTTGAAGCACATGGATGGAGGGAAGTAAGGAGAAATGCTGGATATGGATGGAGGGAAACTGCTGAGTTTAAGGGCTGGTTTGGAACACGTTCAGGGCAGATACTGAAACTCGAGGAAGGATAGGGACAGGGCTACAGATGGTAGACAGGACACATAAGGACACAGGAGGATGGTGGACATGGTGAGAGAAAAAATATCAGATGGAAAGAAGACACTGCATAAAACAGAAGACACTGGGACCAAAGCGAATAGATCAGACAACAAAGGTAGAAAAAATATTTTATTCAGAATTTATTAATTGGAATATGTCAGCTTTTGGAAATGTGAATCTGTGATATTTTGCATGTAAGTTTCAATTTTTCTGGTATTGCTGCATGCTGAGTCTGACTTCTTGAGTTAACTTTCCAGTTTAGTATTTTGCCTTCATATTTTTTGTTTTCTAGTTCCTTGTGTCATGTCTATTGTCATGTGTTTTTCATGTGTGATCAAGGTGCAGTATTCTGCTAGCGTGTAGTATTTGCAGCCCTTTTGGTTTTGCTTTTTTTTTTTCACGAGGTAGTATATTAGTGTTTTACAGCCTAGTGTAATTACAGTTCTGCCTTTTCAAGCATAAGGTTGTAGCTCGTCCTGTCCTTGGAATTAGTGCTGTTATGGCTTAGTAAGGATATGAGTGTGTTTTTGCACAAGTTTGTGTATAGCATTTTGCAGTGGAGAGATTGTGGGATAATGTAATTATATTTAAAAATATCAATTTTTCCATTAAGTATGTATGTGGTTATACTGATGCAGGGCAACTGTTGGGCATCAAGTGAATTCTAAGGCATTATTTTGTAGGATCCCAAGAGACACTGCTCAAACTTATATAGACAGTGCATGCCCACCCATATTAGCTCTGGGCCCACCCAAAATCTCAGGTCTGGCTACGCCACTGGGGAGTACTGCCAGTTCTTATTAACTTTCAGCTGTAAATGATAAGGCCTGACCAATTTAATTTGTTAGAGATTTACCTGGTACAGATTATCTCCCACTCCCAACTGAGAACTGAAGGCTACCCTACATGCAACAGCTGAAGCCAAAAACAAGAAACTGCTGAGAATTTTGCAAACCCGGTAGACCTGCTTGGTTTACTGAGCCTTGTCTGCTCTCTCAGTAAAACCAACCACCAAATATATGAGGAGAAATTTGTAGCGATCAGTCGTCGCGTCGTACGCATGCTAATATAGTGTGGTTGAGTCTTTCAGGGACATGAGAACCAATCACAGAACAGAACACGTTTTAATGAACACCTGACTGACCCTAGAACCAGCCAATTAAGTTTGGATACTGTGCTGCGCATGCAATAGTTCAGGGCTGGTTCTATTCATTTGTCAGTTGGAGCTTGTGACGTTTCAGTTTGGAAAATATAAATATGGGACGTGGAATCTTTTTTCCTGTATCCTACTCGGTTTGGCAAGTGGTTTGCATTCAGCAGCTGGAGAAAGTACTACTTTCTCCAGCTGCTGAATGCAAACCTGAAAAGCCAGGATATGAATCCTGTTAGACACAGACAGATAATACTAGAGCACATCCTAATAAGAAGGTAAAAACACACCCGATCCCCAGAATGGGGGGAGGAGAGCAGACTACTGCCTAGAGAAACCGGACTGCAACACACAAACCCTCATCAAATTTATTTACCGCATTTTTGAAATTGCAAAATAAGTACCACAGATCAGACAGGGGAACCTCAAATAGCAGTCTCACCCCCCCCCCCCCCCCCCCAGCAATGTCGTACCTCTCCTCCCTCTCCTTGTTATTGCAGCAGTGGATTGTGGCCCCTACTGAGCTTAAGTTCCTACAGTAACTATCTTTTATTTTTTAATTTGGTGGCTCGTAGGCACGGTGGCTGGCCAAAAATTTCTTGGGGGACCGAGGTGAAATACATACCACAGCAGTACTTGGGGGGGGGGGGGGGGCGCAAAAGTAAGGTTCCCAGATTTTTGTTTTGGATAGCTGGGTGAGACAGAGATCAATTGACCACTATAATCTACTCGGGCATGTCTGAAGCCTTATGCAACCTACCTTCTGATACCCCAGCCGCTTTGCACCCTGTGTGGCCATAGCACCTCCACAGCCCTGAATTCATTTCCTTTATATCCTATTCTAAAGGCAGGGCTGTGTGAGCAATGCGGCCACATAGGGAATAATGAAGGCAGGATGCCAAAATTGCGCCCCATCTATCATCTGCCCTGCTTGGCCACGGCCACGCTGCAATGGGCGGGCAGGAATGACAGTGGACATATCGTGCAGGGATTTCAGCATGGTGCAGTCCTGCCTAATAGCGCACTCCTTGAGTTTCTTACCACAAAGATTATGATGCAGTGGCGTAGCCAGACCTGAGATTTTGGGTGGGCCCAGAGCTAATATGGGTGGGCATGCACTGTCTATATAAGTTTGAGCAGTGTCTCTTGGGATCCTACAAAATAATGCCTTAGAATTCACTTGATGCCCAACAGTTGCCCTGCATCAGTATAACCACATACATACTTAATGGAAAAATTGATATTTTTAAATATAATTACATTATCCCACAATCTCTCCACTGCAAAATGCTATACACAAACTTGTGCAAAAACACACTCATATCCTTACTAAGCCATAACAGCACTAATTCCAAGGACAGGACGAGCTACAACCTTATGCTTGAAAAGGCAGAACTGTAATTACACTAGGCTGTAAAACACTAATATACTACCTCGTGAAAAAAAAAAAGCAAAACCAAAAGGGCTGCAAATACTACACGCTAGCAGAATACTGCACCTTGATCACACATGAAAAACACATGACAATAGACATGACACAAGGAACTAGAAAACAAAAAATATGAAGGCAAAATACTAAACTGGAAAGTTAACTCAAGAAGTCAGACTCAGCATGCAGCAATACCAGAAAAATTGAAACTTACATGCAAAATATCACAGATTCACATTTCCAAAAGCTGACATATTCCAATTAATAAATTCTGAATAAAATATTTTTTCTACCTTTGTTGTCTGATCTATTCGCTTTGGTCCCAGTGTCTTCTGTTTTATGCAGTGTCTTCTTTCCATCTGATATTTTTTCTCTCACCATGTCCACCATCCTCCTGTGTCCTTATGTGTCCTGTCTACCATCTGTAGCCCTGTCCCTATCCTTCCTCGAGTTTCAGTATCTGCCCTGAACGTGTTCCAAACCAGCCCTTAAACTCAGCAGTTTCCCTCCATCCATATCCAGCATTTCTCCTTACTTCCCTCCATCCATGTGCTTCAACTTCCTCTGTCTTCCCTCCCCTCCATCCTTGTCCAACATTTTTCCTTCTCTTCCCTGCCCTCCACTCCATCCATGTCCAGCATTCCTCCTCTCTTCCCTCCCCTCCATCCATGCGCATCTCCACCCTGACTTCTCTCCCCTCCCTCCATCAACTCTCCATTCTCCCCTGCCCTCTCCTTCATCCATCCATACCCAGCAAATTTCCTCTCTCCCCTTTCCCCTCCCTCCATCCATCCATGTCCAGCAATTTTCCTCCTTCCCCTGCCCTCCGCTCCATGTCCAGCAATTTCTATTCTCTCCCCTGCCCTCCTCTCCATCCATACATGTCCAGCAACTCTCCATTCTCCCCTGCCCTCTCCTCCATCCATCCATACCCAGCAAATTTCCTCTCTCCCCTTTCCCCTACATCCATCCATCCATGTCCAGCAATTTTTCTTCTTCCCCTGCCCTCCGCGCCATGTCCAGCAATTTCTATTCTCTCTCCTGCCCTCCTCTCCATCCATACATGTCCAGCAACTCTCCATTCTCCCCTGCCTTCTCCTCCATCCATCTCCAGCAAATTTCCTCTCTCCCCTTTTCCCTCCATCTATCCATGTCCAGCAATTCTCCTCCTTCCCCTGCCCTCCGCTCCGTCCAGCAACTCTCCATTCTCCCCTGCCCTCTCCTCCATCCATCCCCAGCAAATTTCCTCTCTCCCCTTTTCCCTCCATCCATCCATCCATGTCCAGCAATTTTCCTCCTTCCCCTGCCCTCCTCTCCATCCATACATGTCCAGCAACTCTCCATTCTCCCCTGCCTTCTCCTCCATCCATCTCCAGCAAATTTCCTCTCTCCCCTGCCCCCTCCATCAATCCTTGTTGTCCGGCAATTCTCCTCTCTCCCCTGCCCATCCTGTTTATTTCAATCCCCTTCCCCATTCTATCTCGCGTCTCCCCCGCCCCCCCCCCTCAAAAGAACGAGAATGTGAATGCAGCAGCTCACAGGTTTGCTTGCCCTGTGTTTTGAGTGAACGGCGACGGCTGCGCGGAGGAGTGGAAACTAAATCGCTTCTTTACTTACAATGGACTACATGGGCGGGCGGGCGGGCTGGCTGGCTCTCTTCCACTCCACTCCCGAAGTTGCAGCGTAAAAGCAGCGAGCCAGTCTGGACTCCGTCCTTCGCTTCCTGCCCTCTCTCTGTGCCGTCCCGCCTTCCTCTGACGTCATTTCCTTTTGGGTGGGCGGGACGCTGAGAGGGCAGGAAGCAAAGGACGGATTCGAGACTGGCTCGCTGCTTGCTGCTTTTACGGCCGCTCGCCGCTACGGACAACAAAATAAGTCGTCGTCGTCGTGGAACTTGGTGAGGGTCGCAAAAGACTGGGCGGGCCTGGGCCGAGATTGGGTGGGCCTGGGCCCACCCAGGCCCACCCGTAGCTACGCCCCTGTTATGATGACTGTATATAATTCTAAAATTAAGGCATCAGTTTTGGAAAGTTGCTATAATACATTTCATCTTGTTTGTTTAAGATTTAGCTCACACCTGTTTCAGTAGTAACTTAAGGAAATTACATTCCATTATAGAAGGCGTTCTCCAGTTCCCAGAGTAGTTACAAGCTAAGAGAACCTGTGGTATCAAACCTTACCTCACTTTAAAAGATAGTTCTGAATTTTTATTGGAGGGAGCAGCTCGGGGGGGGGGGGGGAGTGGGTGGGACAGCACAAATCAGCACAGCCACAAGCTGATTAGCTACAATTAGCATGTAAGCCCATACTGCCTACAAAATGGGTGACAGAAAAAGCTTACATGCTAATTTTTGTTAATAGTCACACACTAATGGAAACATTAGCATATGGGGAGAACAAAAAGAGGAAGAGAAGATCCAAAATCTCACAATCTGTAGACATCAATGAAGTGAGGCTAATACAATGAGGATATTTAAAGATCAAGGACCTTTATTATAGTCCAAAAACAGCACATGTAGGACCCTACAGGGTCACGTTTTGGCATGTGAGCCTGCCTCAGATGTCATTAAATCTGTAAGCATATGTCAGTGCAACTACAAGTGACAATTAAAAGAAAGCAGTCCTGTGTTAAGTCAATTGCATCCATTACATCACCAGTTGGCCAGAGCTGTTAGCACATAGCAGAGGAGTGCCAGGAGCACTGCAATTGGAGGAGTGGCTTAATGGTTAGTGCAGCAGGTAATTTGTGGACCTGGGGAGCTGCGTTTAATTCCTGCTGCTACCTGATGGTTGATAGCGAGTTGAGATCCTGGGGAACCAGGATCAATTCTCTCTGCAGCTCCATGTGACCCTGGCCCACTCGCCTAACTCTGCATTGCCCCAGTATACTGTACTATTTAGACTATGAGGCCACTAGGAATAGACCCAGTACCTGCAAATGAAACTGTAAACTGCTTAGGGCTAAGCAGTATATAAATAATTAAACAAATAAACGACTTAACACAGGACTGCTTCACTTGCATTCCCACCAATATATTCTTACAGGTTTAATGACTCCTGAGGCAGGCCCACACACCAAAACACAGCCATGTGGGGTCCTTACATGTGTTATTTTTTGATAATAATAAAGGTCATTGATCATTAAACAGCCTAATTCACCTCACTACTTCGCTAACAGCATATGGTCATTAACTGGGAAAATATCAGTAATTTTCTGGCTGTAGCAAAAAAATGGCCTTACTGAGCAGGAAAGACCTACATAAGGGTACACTAAGGCCAGTTTATACTGCAGCCTAGTAAATGGACCCCAAAGTTTGTATCTAAGGCAATAGCAGACATGCCAAATCATACACAGACCCTACTCCAGCTCACATACTTTTGTGCCGCAATCTCAAGCATTGGTTCCTGTGGCCAAAGCAAGCTGCTTCTTCATTGCAGACACAGCTGTCTGTGGACTCTCGGATCACTGCTGCAGCACTCTGGTGCTTCCTACAGGTTATCAAGGCCTCTCACTCCACACACAGGCTAAGTGCCTCTTGCCCTTTCCCTTCACACATGTATGTAACTCAGGACAATCCAGGTGAGAGAAACCAGTGCTCCAGCCCAGGAAACAGACACTTCATTTATTATCATACAACCTGAGAGTATAAGTTGCATTATTTTTTTTCTTAGGGCAGACCCAACCTGTACTCTGTATAAGGGGACCCTCCCTGATCCCGAACCAGTATACACGCATTGCCATACTGGGACAGACCAAAGTTTGGTATCCTGTTTCCAACAGTGGCCAATCCAGGTCACAAGTGCCTGGAATGATTCCAAAAGAGTAAAATCAATTTCATGCTGCTTATCCCAGAAACAATGAGTGAATTGTCCCAAGTCCATCTTAATAATACTTTAAGGACTTTAGAAAAGTGCCCAAAGTTTTCATTAAACCCATTACGCTACTTACAACAGTCTTTGGCAACAAATTCCAGAACTTACACATTGAGTGAAGAAATTCTGTTTTAATTATACCAACAATTATCTTTATTGTGTACTCTTTCCAACTACAAGGGGTAGGGGGCAAACAAGCGAGCACATATACCTGTTCCACTCTACTTGTGATTTTATAGACTGGTCATAATACCCCTCCTTCATCTTCTCCAAGCTGAAGAGTCTTAGTCTTTTCCATCTTCCTAGGGAAGTCATCCCATTCCCTTTATCAGTTTGGTCACCCCTTCTCTGTATGTTTTTCTAATTCTACTGTATCTGAGATCCAGTGACCAGTGCACAAAATATTTGAGATGCAGTCACACAACAGAGCAAAACAAAGGCATGATATTGTTTTAATTCTCCATTCCTTTAATTTTTAAGATTGTAGTTTTCTTAGCCACCACTGCCCACTGAGCAGAGGGTTTCAAAAGTATCAGTGATGACACCTAGATAACAGTGTGGAGCCTTGCATCGAGTTGCTATAATTTGGGTTTCCCTTCCCTATATGTATGCATTTTTTCACATGAAATGCAATCTGCCCTTATACTGGAAGATTGGGCTTCTAAATGGCAATCTTATCTCTTGCCTCAGAAAGCAGATTGCTTTTAGCTGTTCTGGGGGGTTGGTACACACAGTAAGAGGGAGTGGAGAGAAGGCTCATGGTTTTAAGTGTTACCTACAGTATCAAATTACCTTGGAATAGCTTGGAAACAAGACGTACAGCCATCTGTGATCCTTATCCTTGAACCCCAGTATGAAAGTGGATACAGTTTACAACTGTAAAATGGATTTCAATCCATGTTTCATTTACAAATCAATCACAGCCCCCCACCACACTGCTAGCTACACCTACAATACCTATGATAGTTTTGATATTTTCAGCCCAGCTCTCTAGTTTGAGTATGATACATGATTCATACAATATGAGCATTGGACACTGTTGTGATAAGCAAAGAGGACACAGTTTCTTTTTGGCAGTAGTATGTGTTACCTTTGTGTTCTACTTTATCATTATGATTTGGGGGGAATTTTTTTAAGTTTTATGGGGCATTCCTCAGATGTAATTTTACTATGTAGTTCCCCTTTTAAAATGTATTGTATGTATGTTTTTTATAGATTAAGTTGGTTTTTATTGAATTACTGTACAAGTTATATATATATATTAGATCCCTGCTCCAGGTGCTTGGTTACCAAAACACAGGCCATGTCAGGTCCATTTAAAGAACTGCTTTTGTTCTGTTCTGGAAAGGTCTTATGCTTTTTGTTTTGCTCTGGTTTCTTGTTATACTCAGAACCCTCTCTTTTCTACCTCAGTGTTGATAATGTAATAAGAATTTCAACTTAAGTTTCATACCACATTGACTGTATTTATTTATTTTGTTACATTTGTACCCCGCGCTTTCCCACTCATGGCAGGCTCAATGCGGCTTACATGGGGCAATGGAGGGTTAAGTGACTTGCCCAGAGTCACAAGGAGCTGCCTGTGCCGGGAATCGAACTCAGTTCCTCAGGACCAAAGTCCACCACCCTAACCACTAGACCACGTATATGCTAACACCTTATTGTAGAACAATGTACATAGTCTTTTCCTCTCCACAGCTTAGCTATCAGATCAAAGATCCACTAAGTATAGGAAGTTGTTAGCAAGTGGGGCCAATCCACATCAGAACTTGTCATGATACCAAAAATAAGAAGCACGGGTGGTAGTACTGCTTTGGAACACAATTTGGTCATTATAAGGTAGTGATATTTGCCTTAGGCTAGTCTGCCTTTGAGGGGCTATATACGTTTCACTTTAGAGGTCCAAAGTCCAGGGATAACACAAGGATAGGGGATGCACTAGGTTAACCTTCAGCCTTACACATTGCTCCTGATCAAATCCTTCAGAAAATGGAAGAAACAACAGACTGAATAATACAAAACAGCATAAAGAATGTCAATTTAAATGTAAAGCACTGATAAGGAAGGCAGTGAGGTACTTTGAAAGAAAAAAAATGCACTGGAGGCACACACACACAGTAGAATTTTTTTTTTTCAAGATATATTAAAAGCAAGAAGCCGGCCAAAGATTCTGTTGGACTGCTAGATGATCGAGGGATAAAAGGGGCAATCAAAGAAGACAAAGCCATAGAGGAGCGATTAAATGAATTCTTTGCTTTGGTCTTCACCAAGGAAGATTTGGGAGAGATACCAGTGCCAGAAATGGTATTCAAAGCTGATGAGTGAGAAACTGACTGAATCGCTATAAACCTGGAGGATGTAATGGGGAAGTTTGACAAATTTAAGAGCTGCTAGCAAATCTCCTGGACAGGGT
This sequence comes from Microcaecilia unicolor, assembly GCF_901765095.1. Taxonomy (NCBI): domain Eukaryota; kingdom Metazoa; phylum Chordata; class Amphibia; order Gymnophiona; family Siphonopidae; genus Microcaecilia; species Microcaecilia unicolor. The sequence goes on from NC_044031.1 coordinate 682,624,659, forward strand.
GGTATTCATCCCAGAGTACTGATAGAATTGAAAAATGAACTTGCGGAACTATTGTTAGTAATATGTATCTTTAAAATTGAGCGTGGTACCAGAAAATTGGAGGATGGCCAATGTAACACCGATATTTAAAAAAGGTGCCAGAGGAGCTCCGGGAAATTATAGACCAGTGAGCATGACATCAGTGCTGGGCAAAATGGTAGAAACTATTATAAAGAAAAAATTACAGAGCCATATTCAAAAGCATGGATTAATGAGACAAAGCCAACATGGATTTAGTGAAGGGAAATCTTGCCTCACCAAATCTATTACATTTAGTTGAAGGTGTGTACAAACGTGGATAAAGGTGAGCTGGTTGATATTATGTATCTGGATTTTCAAAAGGCATTTGCCAAAGTACCGTATGAAAGACTCCAGGAAAAAATTGGAGAGTCATGGGATAGGAGGTAGTGTCCTATTGTGAATTAAAAACTGGTTAAAGAGAGAAGACAGACTGTAGGGTTAAATGGTCAGTATTCGCAATGGAGAAGGGCAGATAATGGGGTTCACCAGGGGTCTGTGCTGGGACCACTGCTTTTTAACATTTATAAATGATCTAGAGATGGGAGTTCACTAGTGAGGTCATTGAATTTGCTGACAAGGTTATTCAAAGTTGTTAAATCATGAGAGGATTGTGAAAAATTACAAGAGGCCCTTACAAGAATGGGAGACTGGGCATCTAAATGGCAGACAACGTTTAATGTGAGCAAGTGCAAAGTGATGCATGTGGGAAAGAGGAATCCAAATTATAGCTATGTAATGCAAGGTTGCACATTAGGAGTCACCAAGAAAGATCTAGGCTTCGTCAATGATACGTTGAAAGCCATCGTAGCACACTGAGCAGAGGGTAAGAAAATAGAATGTTAGGTATTAGAAAAGGAATGGAAAACAAAAATAAGGACCTTATAATGCCTTTGTATTGCTCCATGGTGCGACCGCACCTCAAATATTGTGTTCAATTCTGGTTGCCGCATGTCAAAAAAGGTATACTAAATTAGAAACGGTACAGAGAAGGGTGGCGAAAATGATAAAGGGAATGGGATGACTTCCCTATGAGGAAAGACTGAAGTGGCTAGGGCTCTTCAGCTTGGAGAAAAGACAAAGGGAAGATATGATAGAGGTCTATAAAATAATGAGTGGAACAGGTATGTGAATAGTTTACTCTTTTCAAAAATACTAGAACTAGGAGGCATGTGATGAAGCTACAAAGTAGTAATTTTAAAACAAATCAGAGAAATTCTCTCTTCACTCATCATGTAATTAAACTTGAATTCATTGCTTGAGAATTTGGTAAAGGTGGTTAGCTTAGCAGGGTTTAAAAAGGTTTGGGTGGCTTTCTAAAGGAAAAGCACAGACCATTAATAAAATGAATTGGGAAAAATCCACTGCTTAGTTCTGGTATAAGCAGCATAAAACGTATTGTACTTTTACAGGATAGTGCCAGGTATTTGTGACCTGGATTGGCCACTGTTGGAAACAGGACACTGGGCTTGATGAACCTTTGGTCTAGCCCAGTGTGGCAATGCTTATGTACTTAGGGCATGCCAACACTACCCTTCCCACAACAGTCCTGTAAAAATGCATACCTGGCCATCATACTTTTTAATATTAAACTTTGCTTTGTAAGTGCATGTGTATAATCAGGTTGATTTCCAGAAGTAATTTAGAGAGGTACATGGGCTGTTTGAAAAGTGGTCCATGTTGCCATGGTTCTTTGGTTTTGTGTTATTTTGCTTGACTGGTGCTGTTCTTTGCCATCCCTTAGAAGCAGCCACCTAGTTCGCTTAATGTTAAGGCAACCCTGCAAAAAACCTACTTGGTTTAATTGAAGTGATACAGCTATTACAGCTAAATGAACATTAAACTGCCCAATCAATGCCTTAGGAGTGGAGGAGTAGCCTAGTGGTTAGTGCAGTGGACTTTGATCCTGGGGAACTGAGTTTGATTCCCACTGCAGCTCCTTGTGACTCTGGGCAAGTCACTTAACTCTCCATTGCCCCCGTTACAAAATAAGTACCTGAATATATGTAAACCATTTTGAATGTAGTTGCAAAAACCTCAGAAAGGCAGTATATCAAGTCCCATTTCCATTCCAATATTGTGGGAGCTAACAGAACTGGCTCCTATGCATCCAGTTGAGTCCAATATGCATTCCTCTTCCAGTGGCCAAAATGGCATTTTCAGTTGATGCTTTCAAAGTTACTGAATGCTTTGCTAGTTTACTATTAGCCACAGCAGTAGAATGACAGTTCTGAAGACAGCAGTATGAAATGGTGATAAAAGCTTGGTGACCTGCTCCCTCCTAGCCAATGTGTCCTTGCAACATCCCTGAACCTCAGGGATTAAAGTATCAGCACCAAGTTTATGATGTGGATATTGCCACCCACAGCCTCAGTAGTAGAATAAAATATCAGAAGACAAGGATTTTTGCATTTCATATATTATCCAGTTTCACATTCTCCTAGGATCAGAAACAAAGCAACTCATTGCAGTCTTAATACAAGCAAGAGCCATGGTTGTAGATACTTCAGCACTTCAAGCAAAAGAATGCGAACAAAAACAAAAAAAAATTGCACAAATCTTAATGTTTTGTCCAACAGAATAATAGTCACTTTTTGGCTCTAACATTAACTTATCTTACAGATTACAAATTTTTTTTAATAATTAAATTGCACACAAATGCACACAAATCCTTTGATGCATAAATACTTTCTTATTACACATGGTACAAAAATACTCATACTTTTTTCTGTATTCCCACAAGGATGGCAATATTTGGCAAGACTGGAAAGTTTCCCAATCAGAAGAATGTGGTGGTAAGGGAGTAAGACACCTTATTTTACAAATGTTGGATGAAAGAAGAAAACCTAGGTTTCATACAGGATGAGAAACAGGAACAGTGCATTTAACTTAAAAAACAATAATTCCTCTGGTTTTACTGCAAACAGGAAAGAGACTAGTATTTGAAAGCCAAGTCCTCATTGAAGTAAGATAAATTATCAATAATTAGGCCAAGACCTGTTCCTATGGTTACACAAGCACTAAAAAAAAAAAAAAAAAGGATGTAGTTTAATTCATGCCAGGAAGCAATCATGCAAAACTGGTTTTTCTTCAGCAGAGCTCCATAAAGTTTGAGGAGACCCCCAAACATTGGTCTGTATTCAGTTAAATCTCATCTTGCACCCGTTATCCTGGTTAGGTAGAATAATTTTATTTTTATCCGGATTGAGCCTCTCAGACCAGGCTTTGGTTTACCAGAAAAGATGAGAATCTTGGTCAAGAAAAACTGATTCAGTTTTGGGGAGACATGAACAAGGGAACCCACAGCCCCTTATGAGGAGAAAGTGAAGTTACAGTACAGTTAGACACTCCTGGGTGCCTACAAAAGTTGAATTGATAGTGGGATCATTCCTGGCACATCACTTCATGGAGACAAAGTGAACTCAAGCTGAGAAGAGAATCTAAAGAGGAAAAAAAAAAAACAATGGTATTAAGTGGCCACCACATTTACATATCCTATATAATAATTCTCACCACCAAAGTTCTAAAGTAGCTGCCTGTGTCCGTGGCACCTGGAGTTGCTGAGCTAGGCTCCGTAGCCAGGCTGACGTCACTCACAGCTGATTCCCAGGCGGGGGGGGGGGGAGTAGGGAAACACACGCGGAGCAACTTGCTCCGCGTGTTTCCCTACTCCTCCCCTTGCCTGGGAATCAGCTGTGAGTGCACCGCTCAAACACCCCCTTGGCGCATCACCCAAGCCCCCCCGGCACATCAAACCCCCCCCCCCCCCCACCAAAGCACATCAACACCCTCTCCACCCGTAGCTGCCACTGGTAATGCTGTCCGGCCGCTGCTGCTTCTCCTGTTGAGCGGCAGCTACAAAAAGAAAAAAAGCCATAAATGTTTTTAAACATCAATCACAGCACCGCACACAGCCATTGGCTGTTGGCTCTGCAGCCGCTCCTCCTCTCGCCTCCACGTCGCTGCCCCTTGAGTAAGACCCTGGAGGAGCGCAGTGATGCGAGAGGAGGAGCGGCTGTAGAGCAGACAGCCAATGCCTGATGGCTGTCTGTGGTGCCGCGCTTGATGTTTAAAAACATTTATTGCTTTTTTTTTCTTTTTGTAGCGGCCGCTGCTGCTCAACAGGAGCAGCAGCAGCTGCAGGTGGCAAGGGGGTTTGATGCGGGGGGGAGGGGTCCACATACTGTCTCTCACATACACTCTCTGACACACTATCTCTGTCACACACACAGACACTGTCTCTCACACTGTCTCTCTCTCTCATTCTGTCTGACACAAACACTCCATCTCTCACACACACTCCGAGGAAAACCTTGCTAGTGCCCATTGTCAGAAACGGGCCTTTTTTACTAGTTTAATTATAAGTTGTCAATTAGGGAAACAGAATATTACCCCATCTCAGTCTATTGAATTAATTGGATTAGATATCCCAAAGTCAGTCTTACACAAGTGGCACTAACTAACCCCCCCCCCCCCCCCCCCCCAATGTCTCCCCCTTATGATCATTCTCCAAATTAGTCTATGGTTCATGTTCAGAAACCTGATATAAGTCTACTGGGCTCAGGCATGGTATGTTGTGCTCAGGTCTAGGAAGAAGAAAAAAAAATCTCCTTGGAGCAGTCAGTTTTTCTCTTGCTCCCAGGACCAATTAAAGTTCCATATGCTGCTTAGGCATGTTGTCTGGGAAGAACAAAAATCAAGGAGGGTGAAAACATTTATGATACAACCAGCTCTGTCCCTGTCCCTATACAGGTAACAGGGCTCAAATGAAGAGAGATTTCATTTTAGTTATGCTGCTACACCAATGACTAATAGGCCCAGATAAAAATGCATCAAAGTAGTACTTACTAAATAGCTTTAACAAAATTGACGAGACTTCCATCCTTGCTGTGTAGCTTCGGATGGAGAAGGATACCAGCGCATCTGCAAGAAAGTCAGTTTCTCAGTACTGCACAGAACTTAAAACCCGAATAGAATACATTTACTTTGCCAAAAATACAATTAAAAAAAAAAGTGTCCCTTTAGTGGTAAGTCACACTAAATACAAAAAACCTCAGCAGTTGCAAGCACATGCAACTCACTCATATGCTGTACTATTTGGCTTAATGTTCTGGTTGGGGCTATAAGTTTCATAGCACCAGTAGATACCATTTCAATTGACCTGGAGTCAATCTACAAAGAATCTTTGTTATGACTAGTGAAACCCACTTAAGTCATGTAGCATCTAATTCATAAAGGGGAAGGAAATAAAATTACAGTCTAAGGTTGTAAAGCAAGAAAAACCTTCCAGCAAGTAGCCCAGATTCCGAAAGGATCAAACTTCTTATGCTCAGTATCAGATTACCCCTTGTAGTAAAGTATGAATCCAAACCAAATTTTTTAAAAACTCACACAAACAGGATGCTCCTGCTAGCCCAAGGTCTAAAGCAAGCAGTGCTCTGGGTTCCTTGCCAAAAGCTGCGTTTTATGGAGTACGCATGCATCAGTACAGAAAGTCTGGTTCATGGGTTGCCCTCAATTGCTGGCAGCAGCACTAGTTAAAAATTCAAATGTCAAGTTAACACTTAAAACATAACTGTCCTCAGTTAATGCTGTATCAAAAATCTGATACTTTTGAAACAAGGATTCTGTACAGTTTTTTTCCCCCTGCCTAAGTATTTCATTTGTACTGAAAGGGTAAATTCCCACATACCAGAAAATTTCAGAATTTCAGCCAGTATTTAAACACACATTTGAAAAGCATTTTAGTAGGCCAACAAAAGCCTGTAGCTACATTTATCTGCAGAGCATTACCCTCATAACCCTAGGTCAGCCTACAGTTACAGGAAGTTGGTCAGGAACTAATGTCCAAAAATTTGAACATGCTCAGCCAAGAAATTTAGAGTTCCTGTACAGTTTCAAACTCTTACTCCAGACAGCAAAGCCTTTAGTCACAGCAACACTATGTATGAATGATTACAAAATATAAATATATATCTAATCCAATAGAATGTTAGCTCTACCCTGTCTAAGACCTGCTCTCCTGTGCACAAGTTGACAAAATTGTACACAGATGGGAGCCCAGACATCCCTCATACAAAATGATGGAAGGCAGAAGTGTTCAACTGTTTATACTGCAAAGACTGTGTTGCAGAACTGATGTTTCTACTCTGTCCCCCATTTATTTAGCCAAAGAGCTAGCAGAAATAATTCTCAATTACCTGCAGTAATGTAAGTCTTGCTGAAAATTATGAAACCCAGAGTTACTGCAAGGTGTTAGGGCAACCTTGGAGATTAGCAGCTTTGTACCTCCCTTGAATTTAATTGAGACATTGAGGGTGCCCCACCACCCCAGATTTTGATAAACTCAAATCATGATCACTATTCCTGCATATTGGATTATTATGCTGCTTTATACATGGATCCCAGGGGGTGTGATGTGCCACCTCCAGTTGTCCAAAATGCACCACCACATTTAATTTGTAAAGCATCTTGATGGACCTCCACTCAAACTTTGTTGGAAAAGTTACATTGGTTATTGGTAGAGTTATAGTTAAAACTCTATGGTTGACTAAGGGTTACACAGTACAGGTCCTCCTTATTTGAAGAATAGTAGTCGTGGCATGGTGTTGATGTACCCTCTCTGATATTTTAGAGAGGCTCATTTGAGAGCTAGAGCTTTATCAGTAGCTCCACCCATACTATGGAATATTACCTTTTGAGCTTCATTTGACTGATTATGGTAGACTCAGGAAAATGGGCTTTTGTATCTTACATTGTATTTTTATGAATTTTAATTATACATCGCTTGTAGGCTGTATATAAATAGTTGTATGTCTGTTGTCTCTACTTTCCTGTCATTATGGAGGTCTTCTCATTTTTTAAAAACATTTGTAGCTTATGAACCAGTTTGTTGCCACAGTTGAAAGGCAGTATTAGCAAACATTTGCTACTCCCCCTCCAGAAGGAAAATGCATTAATTTTCATTTAAAAATAAAACAAGCAGATCATTGATATAAGGTATGATGGTCATGTTTAACCTGCCTTTGCTGACGATGGCAGGTTGGCGGGGGGGCTAAAATGTGCCTCCTCACCTCAGGCTCTGAACCCCCCACCCGCCGAAGTCTGGCTACACCCCTGCTGTTAAGCATAGCAACATCTGTTGAAACTGACAGCACACTTCAGCACCACCATGTTGAAACTGACTATAATTGTGCATATTTAAAGATAAACCAAAACCACTGTATTGTGCTCCAAGAAATACTCTTGATCTTCAGGGCTGTATAAATGTGACTTATTGTTGAGTGGAGGAGTGGCCTAGCGGTTAGAGTACCAGTCTTGCAATCCAGAGGTGGCCAGTTCAAATCCCACTGCTGCTCCTTGTGATCTTGGGCAAGTCACAACCCTCCATTGCCTCAGGTACAAACTTAGATTGTGAGCCCTCCTGGGACAGAGAACTATCCAGAGTACCTGAATGTAACTCACCTTGAGCTACTACTGAAAAAGGTGTGAGCAAAATCTAAATAAATTGCGAATTTTTAAAGATAAACCAAAACCACATTTAGCACTTGTAGCATGCGCCTACAAGAAATACTCTTATCTTCAGGGCTGGAAAAGTGTTAGAAATACAGTGAACGTTAATCATTGCCCAATATGCTCCAATCCACTAGGTTAATGAATTGCATATCTAATTGGAGATGCAGGCAAGCTCATGTGCATCTACCTTGCTTACAGTAAAAGGAAGAGGTTAAATCACCAGATTGATAACCCCTAGCCTCACCTTTTCTAACAGTGAAAATTTAACAATCCATTGACTTCTACCTCGTAATGTCATCCATTATCCTTTCCTATGTTTTTGGTCTCATGCATTACACCAGTGGTCTCCAATTGTTCTCACACTATTATCGGCTTTTGTCTCACCTAGAATGTAAACCACACTGAACCCTGGAAAGGGGATATTGATATTAGTGGTATACAAGAATTGATTTGTTAACAGAGTGCATCCTTCAGGTATTCTGGTCATCAACTTAATGTGTGCCCATCTATAAATGGCTCCAAAATTAGAAAATGTGTGCCAAAAGTGTCACTTAGAACTTAAGTGACTGATTTAAATAGTTATCTGGTGGGAATTTGGGGGGGGGGGGGTCCTAGAACACAAATTGGGAAACATTTCTGTAAAGGCATTTACCTAAAAGGTATCACAGATTTACATGTATTTTTTTCTTTGGGGTGGTGGTGGGGGGAGGAGGTGCAGTACCCCAGTGACCAAACTGGGCTCACATACATGACTCTGGGGAAATTCATGCTGTGTGACCTTGACAGATTGTTCATTGCTAGCTGAGCTCAATTCAAAGGAAAGGAATAAAAGGATTTAAAATGGGAGAAACCCCTGAATCATATCATAGCTGTAGCAGTTGGCAGTTCCAGAGCAGCTAAGACATTGGGCTTGAAAGTAAAGAAAGATACCCTTATGAATTTATTTTGTTATATTTGTATCCCACATTTTGCCACCTATTTGTAAGCTCAATGTGGCTTACATAGTACCGGAGAGGCGTTTGCAGACTCCGGTGTAAACAAATACAAAGTGATATTGTGGTTAGATAAGGTTCATGTGGCACAGTCACATTATGGAATCGTACAACGGGAGAGTTGTGTTATGTCCATTACGTAGTTTAGTTTAGAAATCAAAGGCTAGAATGGGAGCAGGCAAAAAGAAATGTTACTCCACACAAATAGCTAAAGCCCTTCAAAGGGAAAATGTACTATATTTTATAATCACTTATTGAGACCCTGATTGCCCAGCCTCCCCCAGATCAGATACCATCTGTTGAGGATTTAGCAATCTTTGTTAATAAAATAACAGCTGTACGCCGCTCCTCCTTAACTCCCAGTTCTAGCAATTTCCCCCCCTGTGCCGAGCTTCTTCAAACCTCCCTCCATCTCAACTACCCAAAAGGCCATGCAGATATTAAAAACCACCGCAGCCCCCTCTGACCGCATTCCTGATATGATTTCAATCTACAGTACTTCCCTACCTGCATGCAAATTGTCCACAGTTCAAGGAATGGTGCCTATATATGGAAACAAGCACACATTTTTCCCCAAAAGACCCAAAACTAGCTTATTTTTCTATTACCCTATTACACAGATGCCATATATATCTAAAATAGCAGAACGTATTATCTCTGACCAGCTTGAAGACTTTAAAGAAAACTATGGTAATTCACTCCATCACAACAGGTGTCAGAAAAATCCCACAGCAATGAAAACTGCCCTTTTCCAATTAAACCCTGACAATTTCTTGAAAATTGGCGCATCTAGTGTCCCAAGGATCTGAATGTCTGGGTGTTAAGTCAAGAGGTTTAATACTGAATAAAGGAGCTATGAAGATATTAAACAGTATTGGCGCTAATAGTGAGCCTTGTGGACCCCCACAGGGCAAACTGAAGGACTGAGATACGGAGCTCTGCCACAGAATGGCCTGTGTACATTTTGACAAGATAAGAATTGAACCAGTCTCACAACCATTTCAATAGAGTATAGGCTATAGTATAGTATATGGTAGAAGCTATTATCAAAAACAAAATTACAGAGCACATCCGAGGACATGGATTACTGAGACCAAGTCAGCAAGGCTTTTGTGTGGAAATCCTGCCTGACCAATTTACTTCAATTCTTTGGAGTAAAACATGTGGACAAAGGGGAGCCGGTTGATATTGTGTATCTGGATTTTCAAAAGACGTTTGACAAGGTACCTCATGAAAGGCTACAGAAGAAATTGGAGGGTCATGGGATAGGAGGAAATGTCCTATTGTGGATTAAAAACTGGTTGAAGAATAGGAAAGAGTGGAGTTAAATGGGCAGTATTCACAATGGAGAAGGGTAGTTAGTGGGGTTCCTCAGGGGTCTGTGCTAGGACCGCTGCTTTTTAATATATTTATAAATGATTTAGAGATGGGAGTAACTAGCGAGGTAATTAAATTTGCTGACGACACAATGTTATTCAAAGTCGTTAACTCGCGACAGAATTGTGAAAAATTACAGAAGGACCTTATGAGACTGGGAGATTGGGCGGCTAAATGGCAGATGACGTTTAATGTGAGCAAGTGCAAGGTGATGCATGTGGGAAAAAAAGATCCCGAATTATAGCTACGTTATGCAAGGTTCCGTGTTAGGAGTTACGGACCAAGAAAGGGATCTGGGTGTCGTCGTTGATAATACACTGAAACCTTCTGCTCAGTGTGCTGCTGCAGCTAGGAAAGCGAATAGAATGTTGGGTATTATTAGGAAAGGTATAGAAAACAAGTGTGAGGATGTTACAATGCAGTCGTATCACTCCATGGTGTGACCACACCTTGAGTATTGTGTTCAATTCTGGTCGCCGCATCTCAAGAAAGATAGTAGAATTGGAAAAGGTGCAGCGAAGGGCAACTAGAATGATAGCGGGGATGGGACGACTTCCCTATGAAGAAAGACTGAGGCTAGGGCTTTTCAGTTTAGAGTAGAGACGGCTGAGGGGAGACATGATAGAGGTATATAAAATGAGTGGAGTGGAGCAGGTGGATGTGAAGCATCTGTTCACGCTTTCCAAAAATACTAGGACTAGGGAGCATGCGATGAAACTACAGTGTAGTAAATTTAAAACAAATCGAAGAAAACGTTTCTTCACCCAACGCATAATTAAACTCAAATTCGTTGCTAGAGAACGTGGTGAAGGCGGTTAGCTTAGCAGAGTTTAAAAAGGGGTTGGACGGTTTCCTAAAGGACAAGTCCATAAACCACTACTAAATGGACTTGGGAAAAATCCACACAACTCCAGGAATAACATGTCTAGAATGTTTGTACGTTTGGGAAGTTTGCCAGGTGCCCTTGGCCTGGATTGGCTGCTGTCGTGGACAGGATGCTGGGCTCGATGGACCCTTGGCCTTTTCCCAGTGTGGCATTACTTATCAATGAGATCAAAGACCGCAGATAAATGTAAAGATATTAGTATAACTGTCTTGAAATCCTGGTCAAGATAATAAATAAATGTGTTAAGGCACAGTGCCGTCTGTGCTTTGAAGTCTTCTAAACTCGGTTTGGTTTGGATGTAAGACAGTCTTCAAGAAAATCCCCAGATTGAACCAATACAAAAAAAAAAATTCAACAATTTTAGAAATAAATGAAAGGCTTGAAACAATGAAAATTTGCAACATTCTGGATGTCTAATAACTGAACAGAGGTGTTGCCTTCTTTCATTGTTCTGAACTGAGGCCCTGCTGAAGACTTGAAGTAACCACAGTGTAAATAAAAACAGTTATTGAAAAGCATACAATAAAACAGGAAGGTAAAGGATCCTGCAGAGAAGTGGTAGCTAGCTTTCCACAAAGCCCTAGTAGCATCTTGAATTGATGGAAGATTAAAAGATGAAATCTTACTCTTAGGCAAAACTGCTCAAGCAGTATCCGATTCTACACTCTAACAAGCTAAGTGGCAAAGGGGAAGATACAATAAAGGTTGATTGCATTGATGAAGTCCAGTAATCTTGTCAAAAATATATTTCACGATAAGAGCAGAGATGAATCTGAATCAGAGTATTCACAGGTTGCAGAATACTATACAATTTAGCAGAGCAGTAACTCTCCGCTTAGAAAAATATTCTTTTCGCCATCAGAATTGATTTATAATAGTATGCTATCATTTTATAAGCATTTAAGGCATCAGATGCTTTTTCCTCAATATGCATTCTTTTTGTCAAAATTAGCGTTTCAATAATAAGAGGAGATGGACCAATACCATACAGATTTAAGTACATATGTATTACCACACTGGGAAACAGCAAAGGTCCAAAGCCAGCAAGTTTCCAACAGTGGCCAATCCAGGTCACAAATACCTGGCAAGATCCCCCCAAAAAGTTCAATACATTTTATGGTGCTTATCCCAGAAATAAGCTGTGAATTTTCCCCCAAGTCATTTTAATAATGGTCTAAGGACTTTTCCTTTAGAAAGCTGTCCAAACCTTTTTTAAAACCCGCTAAGCTAACCACCTTTACCACATTCTCTGGCAATGAATTCCAGAGTTTAACTACATGTTGAGTGAAGAAACATTTTCACTGATTCATTTTAAATTTACTACTTTGTAGCTTCCTCGCACGCCCCCTACCTAGTCCTAGTATTTTTGGAAAAAGAGTAAACAAGCAATTCATGTCTACCCGTTCCACTCCACTCATTTTATAGACCTCTATCATATCTCCCCCCTCAGCCATCTTTTCTCCAAGCTGAAGAGCCCTAGCCGTTTCAGCCTTTCCTCATAGGGAAGTCGTCCCATCCCCTTTATCATTTTCATCGCCCTTCTTTACCTTTTCTAGTTCCAATATATCTGAGATGCGGCGACCAGAATTGAACACAATATTGGAGGTGTGGTCGCAACATGGAGCGATACAAAGGCATAATGTCCTCATTTTTGTTTTCCGTTCCTTTACTAATATCATCTAACGTTCTATTTGCTTTCTTAGCCACCGCAGCATACTGAGCAGAGGATTTCAAAGTATCAACGATGATTCCTAGATCCTTTTCCTGGTCAGTGACTCCTAACGTGAAACCTTGCATAACGTAGCTCTTTCCCACATTAAACGTCATCCGCCATTTAGACGCCCAATCTCGTAAGGTTCTCTTGTAATTTCTCACAATCCTCTTGCGATTTAACAACTTTGTGCAGTCAGCAAATTTAATTTAATTACCTACTCCCATATCTAGATCATTTATAAATGTTAAAAAGCAGCGGGGTCCCAGCACAGACCCCTGGGGAACCCCATTAACTACCCTTCTCCATTGAGAATACTGACCCTTTAACCCTACTCTTTTAACCAGTTTTCAATTCACAATATTTCACTACCTCCTAGTCCATGACTTTCCAATTTCCTCTGGAGTCTTTCATGAGGTACTTTGTCAAACGCCTTTTGAAAGCCAGATACACAGTATCAACCGGCTCACCTTTATCCACATGTTTGTTCACCCCTTCAAAAGGAGTGTAATAGATAAGATTTCCCTTCACTAAATCCATGTTGGCTTTGTCTCATTAATCCATGCTTTTGATTATGCTCTAATATTTTTTTGTTCTTTATAATCTCTACCATTTTGGCACCACCCTGGGCAACACTGAGGTAGTTGCCCAGGGTGGTGCCAAGTATCAAATGTCTTGCAAAGTAGCAGTCCATAACAGCCGTACATCTAGAAAACTTGAAGTCTCCTAGGAGAGAGAAAAAAAAAAAAAAAGAAGAGCAAAGTTTTCCCATGCTTAGTTTTAGGTCCCTAAATTCTCTTCATTGTGTAATTTGAGGAGCCTTGAGGTGGATAAAAAACGTGAACCTGATAAAAATGTGTGTGAGGCACCAAAATAGTATCCAAAGTATGGCCTGTGGTATGAGGACAATTATAAGGTTGATATAAATGTAAAATATTGAATATGGGTAGAAAACTCAGCTACAAATGGAGCCTGATCATCATCCAGGTGAATATTAAAATAACCTAAGATGAACAATGACTGAATGTGAAGCAGTGTTTATGAAGACTGATAAGATGCAAATGCAACAGGCGGTGGCACATAAACCAGTAAGAAGTCTTCAAATGTATGATCTCTTTTGGAATCATCTTCACGTCAACTAGGCTAAGTGTGATAAAGGTAGAACACGTAAGACCAAAGAACAACAAGGTCTCCGATATGAATATAGAATCATAAGGTCTCCTAGGCTAAGTGTGATAAAGGTAGAACACGTAAGACCAAAGAACAATGAAATGGAATCGCAAGGTCTCCGATATGAGCATCTGTTGGTGCAGCCATTATAGTAAGCCAATTCAGAATCTTGAATCAAGTTTCTGAAAGGCATAATTATCTAGGTTACATTGGTGAATAAGATCCTGATAATGTGCGTTTGCTCAGAAGAAAACTAAAATAAACCTACCTGAAAGATAGTTGAGAGCAGAATCTAGAGGGCTCTGGAAGTATGGGCCTAAGGTTGCTCAATGTTCTTACCTGCAGAAGATCAGTGTGATGCAGGGACTGGTCTGCATCCTAACAGGAATGGTAGAGGTAGTAACCATATAAAAAGATGGTGCAATACTAAACAGCGTCTACCTGCAAAACAGCAGAAAAATAAAAATATGGCATCCTCAGTTGTGCACGAAGGAACATGGTCTGCTCCTTGTGTGTACTCCTTTAGCACACACCAACAGCATAAGGTGTGTGCTGCAGTGAGATTGTATTTAACCAAGACAGCTTCTTATATCATGTCCAGGGGCAGGACCTATCCACAATCAGGCTGGAATCTGCAAGGAAACAGAGCTATCTTTAGTACGATCAGTAAGAAAACTCTCAAGAGAGCTAAGAGTTCTATGCCCCCAAGGTGAGATGCTAGAACATTAGTCTTTTGAAAGGTTTACCAGATTTTTTTTGCTTCTGTCCCACATACAGTCACTACAGCTGTACATCAGACATATCCTTGCTGAACTTAGTGCACAGTGTGGCAGAGTTTGCAGACTCTCAATCAGAAAGGTGCAGCACTCTGGCTTACTAGCCAAGCAGGAGTGCTTTCAGCACTGGATCCAGGCATCTACATTGCTTTTGATGTGACATCCAGGAATTCTACATTAGGTATTGGCATGTGCAAACTTGTCCAGCTGTGTCAAGACCTAGAACCAGCGGTTCAGGAAAAACTGGTGCACGTCCCTTGCTGAAGTGACAGCTTTTCGGAGGACAAAGTGGAAGTCCTCATCAAGAAAAGGACTGATATCATGAAGTCCCTCTTGGCCCACACTTTTTGCAGCCTCAATTTCTCAGAGATTTTCTACTCTCAAAAGATGTAGGTATACTCGTGCACCCTTTCCCAGCAGTCCCAGGGGGACCTGCTCTAGATCTTGGCAGCAAAGGCCTGAAAAAAAAAGCCCAGCAAGCTAGAAATGAGCTTTTGACTGGCTCCAGGAGAGCATGGCTGCTATAAGTGACCATCCGAGATGGCCTGCCAGTATAGGGGAGGCAAATTTCCCCACACAAAATAGTCCCTTATACCCTCCGACCAGTGGGTTCTTATGATAGTCTGGGGAGGGGGGTTATGCCCTAAATGTGTGTCAAGTGCCTCAAAATTCCTGTCAAACATGAAAGTTCAGCTCTCAGCATCAGGCCATGCTTGCAGAGGAGCTCTCATCCCTTCTACAGGCCCATACCACCAGGGAAAGGGAGGAAGTAGTTCCTTGTGTCTAAAAAGATTGGAGGATTTTGTCCCATCCTAGACCTAAGGTTCTGAAAGAATATCTGGTCAAAATGTTTAGGACGGTTTCCCTGTGCACTCTGCTCCCCATGATTCAGGCAAACAGTTGACTATGCTCTCTGGACTTAAAGAATGCCTACACCCACATACAGTATGTCCATGTCACAAGAAATCTCAGATTTCAAGTGGTGAACACACACTACCAGTGTCACATATTGCCCTTTAGCCTTGCCATAATTGCAGCATGTCTATGCAGATGGAGTGCACATGTTCCCCTTAGATGATTGGCTGGTTAAGAACATACCCAAAGATAAACTCAAGAATCAATGCAGAGAACCATTTGGGTTTTGGAGCTTTTAGGTTGTTGCAAACTACCCAAAGTCCCACCTCCTGCCAGTTCAGTGATTGGAGTTCATTTGAGCCCTGAGACACAGTTCAAGTGCAGGGCGTCCTTCTGGATATCAGGGCAGCAGCAGGTCTGTCTCAGCCAGGTCACAAGCTCAGCAGATGTTGAGGTTGTTGGGGCACATGGCCACCATAGTGCGTCTCCATTTGAGAGAGGCTCAAATGGAGCCTAGCTTCTCTACTGTCTCAAGCCTCAGGGAACCTAGTGGCGATACAAAGGAGCAGATCACAAAATAATTCTTTTCAAAAGCATCTTTATTCATGTGAGGTCTAGAACTAAAATAAGTCTGACACTTGCTGCTAGTTTTGCTGCTGAATTGGTATGTGAGGCTGCCATCTCCTGGAATGAAGTGTTTTACAGCAAAGGTGGTAGAGTGGCTGTTCCATAATGCTTGATTATTCTCATCCCAACAGACCTTGGTCAGTATCTGGCTTATTTTAATTCTAGACCTCACATAAAGTGCTTTTGAAAAGAATCCTCCATTTATGACCTGCTCCTTTGCATCACTGTTTGAATTTTGTGGATCACTTGCCCTGTTACCTCATATCTGCCATTCCCAGTTTGAAAGTCACTTTTGTGGTGGATGATTTAGCCCAAGCTGATCAGACTTACATTCCAAATTTCCCCCTTCCCCACAAGACCTTGACAGATGCATCCAACCTAGGCTGGGTAACTCACATGGATAGGCTTCACACCCAGGGTCACTGGTCCACTCTGGAGACTCTGCTTCACATCAGTTGACAGCTATTTGGAAACACACTGAAGGCTTTCAGAGATCAGCTGCTAAACCCGAAACCTTATCACATGACTGATCAACCCCTTTGCTATCAATGATCAAGCACTACCACCTTAAAAACCTTATATCGAATAGGGTCTCTCTATAATCGATGACCTAAAATATGTTACAATCCAATTTACTACTCAGGAACCTTCATGCAATACCATAATGTATTCTTCTTTACCATGTATGTATGCACATGGTATATATACATACCATGATCTGTTCCAAATACGTTATGTTCCATGTATGTTACCATGTATATATGCACCTTAACGCATTACCATTTGTAATTCTGTTACCCGGAAATGGCAACTGCCATTACAGCAAATGTAAGCCACATTGAGCCTGCAAGTTGGTGGGAAAATGTGGGATACAAATGCTAAATAAAATAAACAAAATTCTCATCTAACCAGATTGCGAAGTACTACATCAACAAGCAGAGAGGCACAGGCTTATACCTCATTTCAGGATGTGGCAATGGGCCTCCAGCTAACGCATGGTGCTTAAGGTTATGTCTTTGGACAGCAATTACAACAGCCTGGCAGACAGACTGAACAGAGTGATCAACTGCACTAGAAGACTCCGAATATGGATGCAGCCTGCCAGAATTTGAGTGTGGGACACTCTTGGTAGATCTTTTTGCCACTCAGAGGCTCTCAGTTCCTACTCCAGACTTGAGATTACACAGCAGACTAGGGTTGAATGCCTTCTATCATTAAGGGAAGAGTCTTCTGTATCCAGAGATACTTTTCTGGGCACGACCTTGTTCAAACTCAGGCAGAATCGTGGAACCATAAGACAGATATGGCTCCCTCTACTTATGGAGTTAGAGGGGTGTCTTGCATCCTGGCCTCCAATCCCTAGCCCTCACAGCTTGAAAGTTGAGCGTGTAGTTTGGTCCCTCCAACTGTTTTGAAGTTGTCTCCCAGATCCTGCTTGCTTCCAGGAAAGGTTCCACTAAGAAGTCGTACAATGTTAAATACAAGAGGTTTGCCATCTAGTGTGAGGGCAAAGCTTTAAGTTCTTTCTTGAGGTGTAGGTACAAGCTAGATTTACTTTAAGTGAATAGCACCATTATGCCATGTCAATGGTGTGCACTCATTTTGATTTTTTGGTGATAAGGTATGCCATTTTACACAGAGATGTTAATGCCCCTATGTAAGTCATTAATGAGACCCCATTTGGAGTATGGTGTTCAGTTTTAGAGGCCATACCTAGCTAAGGACATCAAAGACCTGAAGCAATCCAGAGCAAAAAGACAAAAAAAAATGGTATGGGGTTTGTGCCAAAAGCTGTTTGAAGAGACTTGAGGACCTGAATATGTATACCCTAGAAAGGAGGAATAGAGGAGATATGATGCAGATGTTTAAATAATTGAGAAGTATGAATACACAAATGGTTTCCAGATATGGGGAAGTGGTAGAACTAGAGGACATGGATTCAGATTACAGGGTGGTAGACTTAGGAGTAATGCCAGGAAGTACTTTTTCACAGAGGGTGGTGGATGCCTGGAATGTCCACCCGAGGGAGGTCGTAGAGAAGAAAAAGGTGACGAATTCAAAAATGCATGGAAGAAAGACTGGAATCAAAACTTGTCAGTGCTTAGGCAGGAATTCCAGTATTGGACAGACTTCTACAGTGTGTCCTACTTACAGATGAGCAGGAGTGGGTTTTGATAGCAACTCCAGCAGTTGGGAAATAGGACCAGTTCCGGGCAGATTTCTACAGTCTTTGACCCAAGGATAGCAGAGACAAGATTAAGAACAAGTGTGTGTGTCACATTCACCAAAAGAGTTGATAGTGCAAACTGACATTTTACTTGCTATTTTGGATTGCTGGTTTAATCAAGTATTGAAAATGAATATGACTTTCCAAAACTTATAAAACCACTCTTCCTTGATTGTGTGACTGCCTTATTTGTTATGCCAGTATTTGATCACATCCAACTGCAACATGGAGTGGCAGGTGTGGCTCTGACTGCCTTATTGGGCAGAATAGATGGACCAGGCAAGTCTATCTGCCATTATATACTATGTTTCCTTCCCAATAGAAGTTGTCCAAGTGTAGAAACAATTGAACAACTAGTTGCATATCCATTGTGAATTGTCTTAAAACATTCAAAAGATCACCACATTCTTTGCCATATTCCTGCCGAAAGTACAGCACAAAGAAAGGATGCCGAGACTTACTAAAACCATAGTAACATTCAGTTTTAATTTTGAAAGCTTTAACCAGTCAGCTGACCTGCTGCATAGTATACTTAATATCTCCAATTTCAAGAGGGGACAATGTGGCTATTCATGAAAAACAATATCACTCGCTCCCCTTATCGGTTGATGCAACTTCCTGTATTCCTCCAAAGTAAACTTGGGCTGGGAGAGGTTCAGGCTACACTGACTGAATCCTCTTTCCCCACACAAGATATATGTTACCTACTTTTGTCAAGTTTACCTTTCCCCTTTGTGTGTTTTATTATGGTCCTCTATATCTGTTCTATTTAATCCATTGCAGTTGAGAAAAAGCACAAAAGACCTGGGATATTTCAGGATTTAGACAATTGTACATTGAAAATCAAACTAAAGCATGATACTGGCAGCTTCATCTCAGTTCTTCAGTCTTTTTCAGCAATAGTAGGTCCAGGAAAATCATAGCTACCAGTCATGAATGGAAAAAAAAAAAAGTATCCATGAAAGGCTTCAAAGTAAAAACCACTACAGTCAATGTTGCTTCTATCACATGGGAATAACTATAGAGTTCAGGCCCATGTCAGCAGCTATATGGTTTTAGGCTCTGCAAAGTAAACATTTAGGAGAAACCAGCAACTTGTATATATTAAGAGGAAAATTTGTTGCAGCAGTCTTGCCTAAAAGGGGTCTGAAAAACTCCCACTGTATGCAAAAGACTCCCCCCTGTGGTGCACAACAGGGTAACATAGTAGATGACAGCAGATAAAGACCTGTACGGCCCATCCAGTCTGCCCAACAAGATAAACTCGTTTACATGGCATGTGATCCTTTATATGTATACCAAAGTTTGATTTATCCTTGCCTTTCTCAGGGCACAGACCGCAGAAGTCTACCCAGCACTGTACTTGTACTAAGTTCTGAAGCTAACGTCAAAGCCCCTAAAAATTTACACTCCAGCCTATCCCTATCTATTCAGTCACAATCAGGGCATAGACCGTAGAAGTCTGCCCAGCTCCCATTTTGTTTCCCCAATTACCAGCGTCGCCACCCAATCTCCCCGGAACCATTCATTCTAAACAGAATTCCTTTGTGTTTATCCCACGCATGTTTGAATTCCATTACCGTTTTCATCTCCACCACCTCCCGCGGGAGAGCATTCCACATATCCACCATCCTCTGTGAAAAAAATACTTCCCGACATTTGTCCCGAGTCTGCCCCCCTTTAACCTCAATTCATGTCCTCTAGTTCTACTGCCTTCCCGTCTCTGAGAAAGGTTCATTTGTGGATTAATACCTTTCAAATATTTGAACATCTGTATCATGCCACCTTTGTTTCTCCTTTCCTCTAAGGTATACATGTTCAGGTCAACAAGTCTCTCCTTACAAATCCCATACCATTTTTCTAGCTTTTCTTTGCACCGCTTCCAGTCTTTTTACATCTTTACAACGACTTGTAGAGGAGCAATACCTCCTTTCTTCTACTGTTATGCCCCTCTCAACGCAGCATAGCATCCTTCTGGCCATGGCCATCGCCTCGTCACCTTGTTTCTTCACCTTTAGATCCTCAGCCAGCAACACCCCAAGGTGTCTCTCCTGAGTCGAGCTTACTTATCTCTCCCCTCCTATTCTGTTTCTCACTTTCGGGTTTCTGCACCCCAAGTGCATAACTCTACACTTCTTGGCATTAAATTTTAACTCTTATTACATGAAACCCCTTTTCCTTTTTTTTTTTTTTTAATTTGCTCTTATCCTGCAATAAGCTTATATTACTACTACTACTACTATTTAGCATTTCTATAGCGCTACAAGGCGTACGCAGCGCTGCACAAACATAGAAGAAAGACAGTCCCTGCTCAAAGAGCTTATAATCTAATAGACAAAAAATAAAGTAAGCAAATCAAATCAATTAATGTGAACGGGAAGGAAGAGAGGAGGGTAGGTGGAGGTGAGTGGTTACGAGTCAAAAGCAATGTTAAAGAGGTGGGCTTTCAGTCTAGATTTAAAGGTGGCCAAGGATGGGGCAAGACGTAGGGGCTCAGGAAGTTTATTCCAGGCGTAGGGTGCAGCGAGACAGAAGGCGCGAAGTCTGGAGTTGGCAGTAGTGGAGAATTCCATAAATTAAATAAACTTTAAACGTGCAGTGCTCAGTTATCACCTATTACAACAGAAAAAGGCTCTTAGTAATAGTGTGTACCGGACATCATAGCACTGCTGCCCTGTCTTCCTCCTCTAATTATCCATTATATTGCAATATTATTTAGTTAAAGAGGAGATCCTCTTATCTTGTTCACTTATCTTATGGCTGCAGTGCCGTTCTTTGTTGATGTTGGTCCGCCTTTTCTTCTGGTGTAATGGCTGACAATATTGTGCTTGTGATCCTCTAACTAATGTTCATTATTCTTAAATCAATCCATCAGTTTTCTTTCAACTGGATCTTTTTGTTCTGTTTTGTTCTCTGTTTTGCTGGTGTCATCGCATCATCAGAACTTTATATCTCTGGTCTGGGACATCATTTCCTCCCAGACTCCTGAGGCAGGCCTTTGGCCGAAACACAGTACTGTGTCGAGTCAACAATAAAAGTTTACTCCTTTTATATACCATCTCATTCTATGTCCTGAAGTCATTGGTCCACTTCCCACTTTGTTTATTTGCATCTTTACCCCGTCGGATTTAGCATTCATCCACTTTGTGGAGACTGTACCCCATTTGCTTCCCCAACTTTTACCATAGCTGCTGTTTTTCTCCAATGCTGTGGAACCACTTCCATCTCGAAATATCCACTGCAGATCCACAAGGACTTTGTGCTCCCCTAGTATGCCAGGATCTCAATCCCATTGGCTTCATCCAGTAAGTTCATAAGCCATGAATTGTGGGTTATCTACTTCACTCCTGTATGTATCTATGCAGCAGTCTAGTGTTTTCTTCCATAAACAGTGAAGTTCATCCAGCAAGTCTGCCTTTTCCTTTCCAAATATTTATCCTCAGCATCTTTCAGTTTTGCAATGTCATCTGACTTGCCTCCTCTTCCATAACACCTAAAAAGTCTTACCTTGCTTTGTGTTTCTCCAGGACTATATATACTTTGTAAACACTATCCTATTAGCTTTATTTTTTCCAGTCAGCTCCTTGAAAAACCATATTTTTTCCACCACAATCTTTACTGTGACTAAGTTGGGTAGCTCAGAATTCCTAAGTATCAGCCAGCTAGAACAGTGGTTCCTAATCTGTGATGGCAAACCACCTTGGCATCATTTCTTCTTGCTGACTAAAAGTTTCAAGTGAGCCACTTGTTTCCTGCTGGTTCTGTGAAATCAGAACTTTGGAGGACCCTGCAGTGTTGCAAGATCCCACGGTGTTCCAACTTCAGAAGGAAGTCAGAAGAGGTGGTGTAGCAGCAGCAGCAGTAAGTCCCTCTACTGGCTGGAGATCTTTAGACAGGGAAGGAGCACCACCATGAATTATAGCTGTGACGTGCTTGTTTCACTGCATATATGTTTAGTGTGTTTCAAACTCAGTGGTGAAAGATTTATACGCTTCAGTAATGGTGTGAATCTTTTCTGACTTGCTTTGTAAAAAGGGAGATTTTATCACATACGCCCATATTTTGATTTTGTCATCTGCTCATAACTGACCTGAAGGATTTGCCTTAGTGTCAAAAAATATACAGTCAATAAAAAAAAGTATTACCGTATTTTTTTTCTTGCTTTTCTATTACCTTGCAAGGTTAAACTCTTGTGATTGAAACGCTGATAGCAATCATGGCTCCTGCACAGACCCTTACCAAACAGCACAGCATTCTAGTAGCTACCCTATCCAGCAAGCAGCACCACACCTCTAATATTTGGGGGGGGGGGGGGGGGGCTACTACTAATAGTACAAGATACACACAACGCTGTACACTAAACATGGAGGCTGCATGACATCCATAATCCCAGTTCTGAGCAATAAGCTCTGCCCAGTCTGCCACCCAAACCAAAAGCACCACCCCAGGCCCACCTCAGAAGCCCTGGTTTAGTGACCTAACTAGAGCAGGAGAGCTCCCCAGTCACTCCTGCCCTTGCTAGTTCCAATCTCAAAATATAATGTTCCCCATGATTTAGTACAGAAAAGGTTAAGTTAGAACTGAATTGCCTTGGCAGACCATCTCCATAGACAAGTTATTGTAGCATGGCATGGACTTTAACTTGCACGGTAACACTAAGGGGGGCTTAGCAACGAGTGAAGTAATGTTTAACTCTGTTCAACTATTTTTAGGACAACATTTACTTCTTGAGAAATACCTCAAATGACATCTATATGCACATTGTCAGTCAAGAAATAAGGGCAAGAACATTTATCCCTCAATAAGGGCAAGAACATTCATCCCTCAAAAAGTCTCATTGAAGTGAGAAATAAACTGAAGTATATCACATTCTGCAAAAGATTACACTTCTATTCCTTCCACCCCCAAAACACTACTCTTTCCACAAAGGATTGATCAGTTTTAGGCAGCTGTGCCACACCCTCTACAGAAAAAGAAAAAAAAAATCATGTTATTAAAATGTCCTGCTTTAAAAGAGCAAACAAAAAAGAATCCACAAAAACACTAGGGCAGTTTCCCAACCTTGTCAAACTTGGGCCTAACTTTTTCAGAAGTACTGTGCAACACACCAACCTCTGCAGAGCACACAGACGCTCATGATCAAAAGCAAACTCCAGCGCTAGAGGCTGTTAATGCCATACTAGCGCTGGAGTTTGCTGCCGACCCATGATCAGAGCCCTCGGGTGCGTTGCTACAGCATGCAAATGCATGCTAAACAGGGCTCTCAGCGCAAGTAGCTTGCAAATGCATGGTAATCAGCGCTTAACACATTCATCCCCAATGATCAGCGGCCAGCGCGCCAAAGATTGGGTCGCTGGCCACAGCAAAATCTACGCCAGCTCCGAGCTGGTGTTAGGGTTTGCACCGATCATTGGGAAGGAATGGTGAGCCCTGTCCAGTGGATCCGCCCGACGATCTCACCCCCCCCCCCCAAGTTCAGGGAGGGCTGGAGATTCGGTGCGTTTCCAGCCCCCCAAACCCCCAGAAAATATCAAGTGGCTGCCGCCGCCGGCCAAACCCTCTCCCACCCAGCGAGCGACGGGGGGGGGGGGGGGGGGCTGGAGGTCCACCCCAACTCCCCCCCCACATTGTTGTACTAATCCCTGGTGGTCCAGTAGGAGTAGTGACAACCCCCCTCCCGGCACCCCTACCCTCTCCCAACCCAGCGAGCTGAAGCCACCCCAACTTCCCCCCCCCCCCCAGCGTATACCAATCCCTGGTGGTCTAGAAGTAGTGACAACCCCCCTCCCGGCCCCCCCTACCTTTAGTTGGAAGAGGGACGCAGCCTGCCTCCCTCCTCTTCCAGTGGAG
Source organism: Microcaecilia unicolor (assembly GCF_901765095.1). Classification (NCBI taxonomy): domain Eukaryota; kingdom Metazoa; phylum Chordata; class Amphibia; order Gymnophiona; family Siphonopidae; genus Microcaecilia; species Microcaecilia unicolor. The sequence continues at coordinate 682,648,702 of NC_044031.1, forward strand.
GGCATCGCAAAATGGCGGCGCCCAGCCCCGCCCATTGCATCCTCCAGCCCCCCACCCCCGTCGCTCGCTGGGTAGGAGAGTGGGAGAGGGTTTGGTCGGCACCGGCGGCCACTTGATATTTTCTGGGGGTTCGGGGGGAAACCGGAGGTCCGCCAGACCTCCAGCCCCATTTTGCCTTGCTCGGGGCAGGGGTAGTCAGGGCTTGGTGGTCCATGGACCTCCAGCCCCTGTGTTTGATAGGTTTGGGCTTTTGACAGCCCAGACCTGTCAAACAAGTGCAGGAGAATTGTGCTGAGCGCATGCTCAGGTACAATTCTCCCGCACTTCTACCCCTTGATCAGAGATAATTGCGCTGCTTAAATTTGCATGCATTATCTCTGATCATTGATGCAGAAAAGCCCTGCGCTTTTCCAGCGCTATTTTTAGAGCGCTGTTTGGAACAGTGCGGGGCTTTGGATCATGATGGCCACAGTGAGGACATGGGAATTGCATAGCTGAAAGAAAAGCTTGGGAATGAAAGTCCCACCAGAGGGTAGATGGACCCAATAGGCAGATTAAGAGGGAAAAGAGAAGATGCTGTACTTAGTTCATATATTTCACAAAGCAGGGTCCAATAGTTTGTGCCCTGCATGCTGTTTTGTTTTTTGGGTTTTTTTTTTTGTTGTTGTTTTTTTTTTTTACACACAGGTCATGTGCCGTTTAGTAAGGAGAACTTAACTTCCATATTGGGTCAAACCAAAAGGTCCATTCAGCCCAGTACCCTATTTCCAACAGTAGGAAAATCCATGTCACAAGTTCCTGGTAGGATCCCAAGTAGAAGATTTCATGCTAGTGACACCAGGGATAATCAGTGGCTTTCTTTAGGTCTCCCTTAATGGTTTATGGACTTTTCCTCCAGGAATTTGTTGAACCCTTAACCTGGCTTTTACCATATCCTCTCAAGTTACAGAGCTTCACTACATGTTGAGTAAAGATTCTCATAATTGTTTTAAATGTATTACTAAGTAAATTAAGGCTGTGGTCCCCTAGTGTCTATGTTTATTGGTATTTGATAAAACTGCCCTTATTGCAAATGCAAATCAAAGTGATGTACAATTAAAAAGAAAAAAAATATGAAAGAACACCATAGTAAAATAGGACAGTAAACATTCAAACCAGGCACAAACATACTAGAGGAAGAAGGGGAAAGGGCGCCTACTGGCAACAAATGCCCAAGCTTAACAGCCGTTTGCAAATCATAACAAAAGAGGAATGAAGTACCAACCATTGTAAGCCAATGAACTATCAAAGTTAGAAAGGGAGTACTCTGGCCTGAGTGAAAGTGGAATGTTATTCCATAAATGAGGGGCCAAGTAAAATGCAGTTTTCTTGGTGGATTCTAACTGTGCAAGAGGGGGGCTTTGGAGAACAAGTCTAAAGTCATTTAAAGATCTTAATTGTGGTGGGAGTAGGGAATGGTTAATTTAGCCAAATAATTTGGGAGACTTTTACAAAGAGCTTTCAAAGTAAGCAGCAAAACCTTATACTGAATTCTTGATTCATCTGCAAGCCAGTGGAGCTTTTTTGAGAAGGGGAGTTACATGATCTCTTCGCTTAGCTTTACATAATACCCTAGCCACAGTGTTTTGCTTTTTCTCCATTCCACTTCACTCAGGGTCTCCCTTCAGTCATCTTCTCACAGCTGAAGTGCCCTAACCTCTTTAGCCTATCATATGTCTTGTTCCATCCCTTAATTATTCTGGTCGTCATCTGTACCTTTTCTAATTTTGCTATCGGAGATGCAGTGATCAGAGCTGCACACAACTCAAGGTTCTGTTACACCAAGGAGCAATAGAGACATGACATTTTTAAATTCACTATTCCTTTCCCATAACCTAACATTGTTTGCTGTTTTGGCAACCACTCTTCAGCATCCTTTTCCTAGGTGGAAATTCCTATAATGAGTCATGTAGTTATTCTCAGTGCATTTTTTGTAGAAAAAAAAGTGCCGGTACTCATTATGGGCGGGGTCACCACATATGGCCCTACCCCTATGATAGCCACACCCACATTAGCCACACCCCTTATATCAGCCATGGCGTATATAAACAGACATCATTGAAAATATACTAGTATAGGAGAAAAACAATAACTTGTGATTTTTTTTCATTATAAATCATTTCTGTAAGATGTTACAGCTCCAGTATACCCAGTGCAAAATAAGACAACAGATATAAGTTCTCAAATTGGACAAATTCCAAACACTAAAATGAAAATAAAATAATTTTCTACCTTTGTCTGGTGATTGTTTTCTATCCATACTGGTCCAAGTGTCTGATTCTGCTGCTCTCTATCTGTTCTCTTAACTCCGTTTCCAGGGCTTCCTTTCCATTTATTTCTTTACTTTCCTCCTTTCTTCTTCCATGTCCAGCATTTCTCCTCTCTCCCCGCCAACCCCTCCATCCATCCATGTCCAGCAATTCTCCTCTATCTCCTGCTCTGCTCTCCTCTCCATCCATTTCCAGCATTTCTCCTTCCTCCCCTGCCATCCCATCCATGTGGATCTCCTTCCTATCTTCCCTCCCCTCCATCCATGTCCAGCATGTCTCCTCTCTCCCCTGCCCTCCCATGTCCAGTGATTCTCCTCTCTCCCCTGCCCTCCTCTCCTATCCAAGTCCAGCAATTCTCTCTTCCCTGCCTTCCCCTTCCATCCATGTCCAGCAATTCTCCATTCTCCTCTCTCCCCTGCCCTACTATCCCATCCCCTCCATGTCCAGCTATTCTCTTTTGCCCCCTATCCTCCCCCTCCCTTCAATGTCCAGTGACTCGCCCCAGCCTCCACCTGCCCCCGAGATCATTCAAACCCCAGCCTCATTTGCCCAGCCCCCCTTGCCCACACACACACACACACCCAGCCCCCCTTGCCCCCCCCACACACACCCCCAGCCCCACACACACACCCAGCCCCACTTGCCCACACATCCCCCCAGCCCCACTAGCCCACACACACACCCCCAGCCCCACTTGCTCACCCTCCCCTGCTGTTTGTATCCCGCCAATCCCTGCCTCAAACTTATTTTTTCATGAACCGGCAGACAAGAAAGAAAACAATCAGCAGACGGGCTTGCCTCCTTCCATCGCGTCGGCCGCTTCGTTTCCCTGCATTCTCAGCGCGTCCCGCCCTTGAGGAAAGGAAATGACATAAGAGGGCGGGACGCGCTGAGAATGCAGGGAAACGAAGCGGCCGACGCGATGGAAGGAGGCAAGCCCTTCTGCTGTTTGTTTTCTTTCTTGTCTGCCGGTTCGCGAAAAAAAATAAAAGTTTTAGAGGCAGGGATCGGCCGGGTGCAAACAGCAGGGAGTGAGCAGGTGAGCCCCAGAAAAAAAGGTGCTGGTACGCCGTACCATCGCGTACCGGCACAAAAAAAGCACTGGTTATTCTTCCCAATGTGCATGACTTCCACATTAAATTTCTTCTATCATGTGACTGCCTAGTCTTCCTGCAATTTCTCAATTTGCATGTAATGCAATAATTTCAGATACTGTCATCTGCAAATTTAATCACATCACTCACTGTTCTGTTTCCAGATCATTTAAAAATGCTAAGACAGGTCCTAGTACAAATTCCTGGGATTCCATTAAGAAAACAGTTAAATGGCCAATTTTCTATCTTCTCAGTCCACAACTGGATATTGCCTCTTATCCTATGGCTTTTTAAATTTTATCTGGAGTCTCATTAAGAACTGTCAAGTGTTCTGAACCCCCCCCCCAGATATACTATATGTTCACCTTTAGCCACATTAAAAAAAAATAGGACATTGGTTAAGCAAGACTTCCTCTGGCTAAACCCATGTTGACTCTCCCATTAAGCTTTGTTTATACATTTTGTTTATAAGAGCTCTGTTATTTTGCTCAGCACTAACATCAGGCTCACTAGTGTGTTTCCAGCATCAGCCCTGTAAAATCCATTTTTTTAAAAAGGATTGCATTGGCCACAGTCATGATTGGGGGGGGGGGGGGGGGGAACCATTGTTCGAATTTCGCAGGCCGAAAAAAAGAGAAATCAGATACTCAGACTACTTCATGACCTCAAAAGGTCTAAACCGCTGCCTCTAAGTGTCCCACTTTTGCATAGAAACACAAAGTTTAAAAAAAAAAAGAAACACAAAGTTTCAGCCTCTATTCAAGCAGGAGAATCTCACTGTCCTTGATCTCAAGGAGGCGTACTTGCATATACCCATATAGCTACAGCATTAAAGGTTTTACAATTTGTGGTGCTGGGCAATCACTTCCAGGTCATATCTTTGCTCTTCAGTCTTGCCATTGCTCCAAGAATGTTTACCAAGGTTATAATGGTGTTGGCCTAGACGACTGGCTCATTTCTGTGTCATCCTATTTGGTCAGCATGGTGGCAATGGACAGTGTTGTCTATCTTCTGTAGTCATTGGGTTGGGTGATCAATTTCAAGAAGAGCAGACTAACTATTGCAGGCATTAAATATCTGTGTGTTCTATTTGACACAGCAAGGAAGAGGATCTTCCTCACAGAATGCAGAAGTCAAAGCGGATTCAACAGAATCATCTTCTCAGTCAGGACAGGCCTAGAGTCTTGGGCTCCGTCCAGGTTCTGGGGTCAATGACAGCAATGTTGGAAGTGGTGCCACGAGCAAGGGCTCATTTGCTCATTACAGGAGTCTCTCAGCTGCTGGTCTCCAGTGTCACAGAAGTAAAACCATCTTCTTTGGAAGCTGGTTGCCAGATACAGTATGCCGTGGTTGTCACACAGGAATTTGACCGTTTGGGCCCCAGTCCGAGTTTTCTCCAACAATGTGACAGAGGCAGGCGTTGTTCGCCAAAACACAGATCAGTGTCGAGTGTATTAATGAAATGTCTTATTTTACGATTCATCTCCCCAGTGTTTTGGAGTTGTGTTGATCAGGCCTACTTATGTATTTTATTTCTACTCCCATAGTGGATCCAGTTTCACCACCTTTATGGTTTTTCCAGTGAATATTTGCAAGGTTTTGATGTGGCTTACATTGAATACTTTTGCCAAGCACTAGGATGGACATTGCAATGCGCTCAGAAGCCAGTTTTGGGGCTTCAGTCCTTAGGGCAGTGGCACCAGGATTTCACCCACTCTAGGGATTGCTTTTAAACATCCCACAGATTCAGGAATAGTGGGAAACTACATAATGGAAGCAGAAGCTAGGTCTTACCTGATGATTTTTTATTAGTCCTTCTCACTATTGTAGAGGCCCATTTGAGGTTTAGTGTTTACACAAGAAAACCAGCCAGGAACAATAAGGAATTTGAACTAGCTTGTACAAGTAGGAACCCAACCATCAGTCTCATTTCAGCAGCAGATCCTATCTGAGCTAACAGGTGTGAAGGGCATACTACAGAAGGTTATATGGGGGAGATCAAGTGATGTGATGAGCACGGCATCTGTGCATAGTTGCAGGTCCGGAACCCCCAACCTCCATTAAGCTTTAATCTTCAATAATTTTTGAACCTTTTGAGAACCTGACTGGGAAACCTAACCGCACTGTGTGGAAAAATATAATCAACAAATCACCAGCAATGCACAGAAACCAATCCAAAAAGAAAAAGGGAAAGCAGGCAAACAATACATCACCCTTGCCCGATGTTTTTACAGATGCCCACTCTCCCAACTTACGTTGGTGGTGGATAGGGCCTTGGAACCAAAGCTAGGGGCTATGTCCCACAAACTCGACACTTTTCAAGCTGCCTTGGATGGCTTAGCAGTTTAGACCGGAGAGGTGGAAACCCGCTTGTCTATGGAGGATGACGTGCTTCAGCAAGACCAGACCTATAGTGTCTACAGAAACAACTGCAAGAGCACACCACCAAGCCTGAAGATCTGGAAAACCGTTCCCATAGGAACAATCTTCAGATTATAGGTTTGCCAGAGGCGATACCTAAACATAACCTTACAACTTAGCAAGTTCTTTTGTAAGCCATTCTTCTAGCTATCTCAGACCACATGGGCCCTTTAGGTTTGCCAGAAGCAATACCTGAACATAACCTTGCAACTTAGCTAGAAGAATGGCTTACAAAAGAACATTGCTATCTCAGACCACATGGGCCCTTTAGTCAGAGCGAGTGCACAGACTGGGCTGAGTCTCCGAGGATCAGAATTGTTCCAGAATCATTATGGCTAAGATCCTGAATTACTGACGACATGATAATCCTCCATGGATTTCGGCTGAAGAAAGACAACTTACAAAGGACAACGCATGTATTTCAAGATTACTCCCCTGCGGTGCAAGAATGGAGAAAATTCCACTATTTGCGAATCATTAATACAGAAGGGAATCCGCTTTATGCTTCTCTATCCAGCTACTCTAAAAGTATATCACCAAGGCAGATGGTCCTCCTTTACAACAGTTGCAGAGGCTAACAGCAGCCTTTTTGATGATGCCACTGGACCAGAGGACACATGACGGGTCTTTTTCATTACTTTGGTGAATATGTGAAGTAGAACAATGCTTCCCAGGTTGCTTTAACTTTTGCTACAATGTCCGTCCGCCTGGCCAGGATGAACAGACGGATGCAGAAATGTTAAATGAAATTAGAGATGCAAACAAACTGGGCAACAATAAAAATGGGTAATTTCAATTACCCCGATATTAACTGGGTAAATGTAACAGGGCACACTAGGGAGGTAAAATTCCTTGATAGAAATCAAGAACAGCTTTATGGAGCAGCTGGTACAGGAGCTGATGAGAGAAGGAAAACTTCTAGACCTAGTCCTTAGTGGAGCGCATGATCTGGTGCGGGAGGTAATGGTACTGGGGCCGCTTGACATAATATGATAAGATTTGATATTAGCTTTGAAGTATACATAGGAAATCAAATACGTTAGCGTTTAACTTCAAAAAAAGGAGACTATGATAAAATGAGAAGAATGGTAAAAAAAAAAAAAAAAAAAAAAAAAGAGGAGCAACTGCGAGGGTCAAAAATTTACATCAGGCCAAATATATTCCGCGTATTAAAAAAAAGGAGGACGGAAGACCAAACGACAGCTGGTGTGGTTAAAATGCGAGGTGAAGGAAGCTATTGGAGCTAAAAGAAAATCCTTCAGAAAATGGAAGGAACCAACTGAAAATAATAAACAGCATAAGGAATGTCAAGTCAAATGCAAAGCGCTGATAAGGAAGGCTAAGAGGGACTTCGAAAAAAAGATTGTGTTGGATGCAAAAACATAGTAAACATTTTTTTTTAGGTATATTAAAAGCAGGAAGCCGGCAAAAGAATCGGTTGGACCGCTTGATGAACGAGTAAAAGGGGCGATTAGGGAAGACAAAGCCGTAGCGGAGAGATTAAATGAATTCTTTGCTTCGGTCTTCACCGAGGAAGATTTGGGTGGGATACTGGTACCGGAAATGATATTCAAAACTGACGAGTCGGAGAAAATGAATTCTCTGTAAACCTGGAGGATGTAATGGGGCAGTTCTACAAACTGAAGAGTAGCAAATCTCCTGGACTGGATGGTATTCATCCCAAAGTACTGATAGAACTGAAAAATGAGCTTGCGGAGCTATTGTTAGTAATATGTAATTTATCTTTAAAATTGAGTGTGGTACCGGAAGATTGGAGGGTGGCCAATGTAACGCCAATTTTTTAAAAAAGTTCCAGAGGAGATCTGGGAAATTATAGACCAGTCTGACATCAGTGCTGGGCAAAATGGTAGAGACTTAAAATTACAAAGCATATTCAAAAGCATGGATTAATGAGACAAAGTCAACATGGATTTAGTGAAGGGAAATCTTGCCTCACCAATCTACTACATTTCTTTGAAGGGGTGAACAAACATGTGGATAAAGGTGAGCTGGTTGATATTGTACATCTGGATTTTCAGAAGGCATTTGACAAAGTACCTCATGAAAGACTCGAGAGGAAATTGGAGAATCATGGGATAGGAGGTAGTGTCCTATTGTGGCTTAAAAACTGGTTAAAAGAGATGAGGGTTAAATGGTCAGTATTCTCAATGGAGAAGGGTAGTTAGTGGGGTTCCCAAGGGGTTTGTGCTGGGACCGCCGCTGCTTTTTAATGTATTTATAAATGATCTAGAGATGGGAGTAACTAGTGAGGTAATTTAAATTTGCTGATGACACAAAGTTACAAGTCATTAAATCGCGGGAGGATTGTGAAAAATTACAAGAGAACCTTAAGAGACTGGGCTTCTAAATAGCAGATGACGTTTAATGTGAGCAAGTGCAAAGTGATGCATGTGGGAAAGAGGAACCCGAATTATAGCTATGTCATGCAAGGTTCCACGTTAGGAGTCACAGACCAAGAAAGGGATCTAGGTGTCGATGATACATTGAAAGCTTCTGCTGAGTGTGCTGCTGAGGCTAAGAAAGCAAATAGAATGTTAGGTATTATTAGGAAAGGAATGGAAAACAAAAATGAGGATGTTATAATGCCTTTGTATCGGTCCATGGTGCGACCGCACCTCCAATATTGTGCTCCATTCTGGTCGCCACAACTCAAAAAAGATATAGTGGAATTAGAAAAGGTGCAGAGAAGGGCGACGAACATGATAAAGGGGATGGGATGACTTCCCTATGAGGAAAGGCTAAAGCAGCTAGGGCTCTTCAGCTTGGAGAAAAGGCGGCTGAGGGGAGATATGATAGAGGTCTATAAAGTAATGAGTGGAGTTGAATGGGTAGATGTGAAGCGTCTGTTTACGCTTTCCAAAAATACTAGGACTAGGGGGCATGCGATGAAGCTACAATGTAGTAAATTTAAAACAAATCGGTTCACTCAACGTGTAATTAAACTCTGGAATTTGTTCCCAGAGAATGTGGTAAAGGCAGTTAGCTTAGCGGAGTTTTAAAAAAAGGTTTGGACTGCTTCCTAAAGGAAACATCCATAGACCATTATTAAATGGACTTGGAGAAAATCCACTATTTCTGGGATAAGCCATATAAAATGTTTTGTACTTTTTTAGGATCTTGCCAGGTAATTGTGACCTGGATTGGCCACTGTTGGAAAGAGGATGCTGGGCTTGCAGTGGCGTACCAAGGTGGGGGCGGTCCGCCCCGGGTGCACGCCGCTGGGGGGGGTGCCATGCGCCGGTCAGCGTCGTTCGTTTCCATGCTCCCTCTGACCTGGAACAGGAAATAACCTGTTTCGGGGCAGAGGGAGCATGGAAACGAACGACACTGACCGGCGCGCGGCACCCCCCCAGTGGTGTGCACCCGGGGGGGGGGTTTCTTTCGCCGGGGTGGGGGGTGTCACGCTGCACAGGGGAGCGGGGCACATTGGCGATCCGCCCCAGGTGTCAGCGCCCCTAGGAACGCCACTGTGGGCTTGATGGACCTTTGGTCTTTCCCAGTATGGCAATACTTATGTACTTATGTAATTACCTGAGAGGGTGGGAACTGGGGGGGTCCCTTGCACCAGGCCCACCCAACGGTAGCACATGTTTAGCGGTAGCTGGTGGGGATCCCAAGCTCTGCCAGCTGAAGACTTCCCCCTGATGGTAATGAAAATGCTGCTCTCCACAATACTGGCACCTGCGCATGCTCAGTTTTCAGCGCATGCCTGCTGCAGACTACCAAGGTGGAGAGAAGCATTTTCCCAGCAGCTGAGATATTTTTTGGGTTGTGTGTGTGTGTGTGGGGGGGGGGGGGGGGGGAACATTTGGTGCCCAACCACTTCTTGCCTAGGCCCACCCAAAATCTGCTGTCTGGCTACGCCCTTGCCTTGCCCCTCCAGTGATCTCCACTCTACCTGGTGAGATTCTCGCTGGGTGAGATGTATGCAAAAACTATTAGTGTTCTGGGGAGGAAGAGAGGGTCAGGGAGTTTGCTCTGACAATTTATGGTGGAATCAGTGTGGGTTTGCCTTAGGGGAAGGAACATTTGGGGTTGAGAAGGGAAGAGAACAATTGCACGGGAGGAATGACCTCCATGTATTAGTTTACTATTGGGCTATTCGAACACTATGGCAGGCATACTAGCTTCTGGTACCTCCCGTCAATGGAAGACTGCTTGTTGGGGTAGGGCACTACAGAGAGCCTGGGCAGGGCTGGGCACCTGGGTTTGTTCCAAACAGATTCAAGCAGTTACACACATTTTCTTTATGACCCAACTTACTATGTCCACTGGCTAACATACTCCATCGGATAATAGGTCCTGAACAGATTGGCTTTGTATGACATCGCCACTCAGTCCATAATGTGCGAAGCCTCCCTTTAGCCATTGCTCACTTCCAAGTCACTAATACACTGTCACTGAGAGTTAGCCTAGATACTGAAAAGGCATTTGATTGGGTAGGTTGGCAATATCTATTCCAGGTCGGTTCTACAACGCAATACAGACTTTGTATCGTCACTCTACAGCAAGTATACTGGTGAATGGAACAAGGAAAGTTTTGAGGTGGAGCGAGGCATGCGACAAGAGAGTCCACTTTCTGCTCTTATTTCTTTCCTTGGAGCCCCTGTTGTGTGTCCTCAGAGCCGCTGAAGAGGTGCCTGGTATACAGTTACTAGACCATCATATTAAAACCCTTGCTTATGCAAATGATTTACTTGTGGTGCTGTCTGATCCAAATCACTCCTTACCTAACCTATTAGGTATTATTACTGATTATGGCCATTATTCAGGCTTTAAAAACAACTTACAAAAATCACAAGCCCTACCTATATTATCCAACACTAAACTGAAATGGGCAGGGGCTTTCCCCACTTGCTTGGGCAGACAGCACCTTAAAGTTCTTGGAATCTATATTCCATCAGAACTTAATTATATAGCTTAAATCTCACAAGATTACAGCAGACAACCCAAGTACGTTTGCAGGCTTGGCGAGCCTTTCCACTTTCACTATTGGGGCGAATAGTTAATTGTTCCTAAATGGTTATATGTTTTTCAGCTTCTACCATTATACTGTAAAATGTCGGAGGTACACTGTTTAAACAGATCTTTGCAGAGATTCCTCTGGAGAGGGAAGAGGGCTCGTTTCCCCATATCCACTCTTCACATCCCAGTGGAGCATGGAGAACTAGGATTATTAAATGTGCATCACCTTACCATAGCCAGCGGTGTGCAACATAATGACTGGTTTTGCAATACAGATGATTACAGTCCTGGAAACACAACAAACATCTGGTACTCATTTCAGCTACATTCTCCACATTGGGAAGGGGGGCAACATCCCCCAGTATTACAAAACTTTTATTCTGTCTACAGCAAAGGTGACTTGGCACTGGATTTGTCACCTCCACTGTTTCTGTTCAAGAGTTACACCATACCTATTTGCAACAACCCAGCTTTTTCTCCTGGTCAACATTATTCAGTTTTAACGGTGAAAGCGAGGAGTGGTCTATTTGCTTCATGTAGTGATGGCTGAAGGAAGTGTCAAATCCTTTAAAGAATGCCAAAGAGATCTAACTGATGATGTTCAGGAAGAACTTGCAACTGCATTTACCCTGGGAGCACAACAAAAGGTGCCTCTTTCCTTTCATCATCGGCACCTTAGAGATACGATATCAGAACTCAATCACGCTTGGTGGTTATTTGGAAGACAGAAAGTCAATTTAAAGTCCATATCCTCTCTATGCAGGGCTCAAAGAACTTTGCAGACTTTACAGATTTTACATATCCAGAGATAAGCATTTCATATGAGGCTATCCTCTACAGGCTCTTGTTTAAAATGTGAAACTATTGGAGTCACATTGGGGACATGTTCTGGTCTTGCCGAGATGCAGTCATGTTTTGGAAACAGATTTTGTCTTGGGTGTCTCGACACTGGTGTACAGGATGGCATTATGACCCCATGGCTCTTGTTTGGCAATCCTAAGTTAGGGCCTTCTATCCCTAGTGGATTTACAGCTTTTGTAACTAGAGCTACTATAATGGCTAAACAAGTTATATTGACAGTTTGGCTTTCCTCGAGAGGGCCCTTTTTTCAACAATGGTGCACTCACATGATTGAGTTATTGTACTTGGAGCGCATGACCCTTCAAGACATTTCTTCTGCTGCTGGAGTACAATTTCAACAGCGCTGGGACCCTTTTTGGGGTACCATGTCACCTACAGCCGAGTCGGGTTTTGAATTTGTGACCATGTTCTTTTCCCTCGGGGTTTATGGGGAAGGGTTTGAGAGGATGGGCGTTTCTATTAGTTTATACATATAAGGGGACGATATAGGTGGATTCTAGGGATGGGAGGAATATCAAGTTGTATTGCTCTTCGGAAAACACTGTATAAGTAGAAAACTGCAATTATTGTACTATTGTTGGCAACGTTGATAACATACTTAAACAAGATATAATATGGACAAAGGGAAGATCTGGATCAGTTCTTAGCTCAGAGTCTGACAAGTCACTGAAGGCAAAGAAGCAACCTCATTCTATCAGCTAGCATTTCCTCAGAGCTCAGTTTTTATGATACCACTAAGGCATTTTTCTTATCTCCCTCCCTCAGTTTATGGCTCCAGTTTCTACAATGAATTAGCTTTATTTTGAACTTTTAGAGCTAAGATACTATGAACTAAGGACCAGATGGCCGTTTCTCCTCCCCCAATGGCAAAACTTGACACTAGTTTCAGACATGGTACTCATGGGGCTAGTACCAGTACTATAAATAATGCTTCCAAATCAGTAGGGCTTGATTTTCAGTTCAGCAATTCAGTGATCAGAAATTATTTGTAGAGCTTTAAGCTCCTGCACCATTCTAGAATTCAGGTCTTGAGAATCTGAAATTTGTTTTCTACAAATTTATTACATCTATTTGTATAGGTGCCCATTTCTCATGGATCCATGATACTAGTATGCTGGAAATTTACTTAAGGTACTAGGTGGGAGGAAAGATGAACATCTCTAAAGGCATGATTCCCTTCACAAGGGCAATCCCAAGAGGCTCTAAGGCTTTCCTTCAAAGCTCAACAAACAAGGAAACCAGTCATCCAGGCATCCATCGGCCAAGGGGGAGAATGTTATGGTGGCATAGAAGATACTACTAGTCCTGTCAACGTTTCAGCACTGTTAACTGCATTTTTATGAACTGTGTAAAACACTGGTTGACCAAGTTCAAAAGTCAGCTATGTGTATTATATCTAGATTCATGAATTTTGTTTTTTTAATGCAGTTAAAGGAAGATTACAGCCCGCATGTAGAAAGTCACTTCATTGATCTAAATGTATCAGTATAAAAATTGTGGTTAAAGCAGATAGCGTAGCAGGGTTAAAAATGTTTAGACAAGTTCCTGAAAGAAAAGTAAAAAAACATTAAGTTAGACTTGGAAAAATCCATTGCTTCTTCCTGGGTAAGCAAAATGCTTCTCTTTTGGGATCTTGCCATGTACTTGGCCTGGAATGACCACTGTTAGAAATAAGATAATGGGCTTGATAAACCTTTGGTCTGTCCCAACAAGGCAATGTTTGTGCTTTCTACTCTAGACCCTCCCCTCTCAAAGCATGCAGGAAAAGGAGAGAGTAAGGCTGAAGCAGAGAGTTATTTTGCTCTTTAATGCAGCTCCTCCCCCTCATTTCTGGAGAGCTAAATGCCATTATGCATATGTAAGAAAACCCATCTCACTTATTTGCAAACTTTCGGTCTGGGAACTAACATTTGCATAGCTTTGTTGCCCACTAAGGTGGCAGTTCTAGTGGGCACCTACATTTAGGTGGCCCAAGGCCATGAGAGTCCTGGGCAACCAGGTTCTGTTATAAAATACTAGCAAGCCCCAGTATCAGTGTGGGTTAACATTTAGGCCCCTTGCAGTAGCACCAACTCTAAGTATGGGCACTTGAATGTGGTAGGGATGTGCATAATGTACGGTATTAAGTTATGCCTATTAAGAGGAAGCCCCATTCATGCTCAGCCCATGTGTACACTCCCTTGTAAATACATATTACGAGCCTAGCTGTGCATGACATTTCTATATGCTGAAGTTCCTCTCCCTATTGTATCCATGTTTAGTCTTTGGATGATGCTGTTAAGTTACATGGGTAGTTACACAATAGCACTTAAGTGACCTACTAGTATTCTATGCACACAAGGGGCCCATGCGTCTAAATTTTAGAATTGTCCTTTAAACCAGCTCCATCTGTACCTCCTAGAGACAGTGGCTGTGCATCTAAGCAGTGGAGCACCTAGCTTGTCCCTCCCCAAAGCACATTGCCCCACCACCTGTCCTCCTAGCAAGGGGGTGCGTGGCTGTTGTCTCTGCCAGTCCCATCCTGAACAGGGGACCAGCAGAGCCGACAGCCATGCACTTGCTCTGTGCACCCTCTTGCTACCTGCACCCAGAGCAGACCACCTCCACTGCCCCGCTCTTGGTATGCTACTGCACCTAAGTTAAAGGTCTGTTGATAACCATGACAGTTTTGATCAGTATACAACTTCCTCTGTACATCTCAAGACCAGCACAGTGGAGCCTAGGCTCTGAATTCAGACCAGTCTATGAGACACCATCCAAGTCACAAAACAGCTCAGGACTCTGTCCTGATGGTAGATTCAATCAAATCTTGCCAGGACCACTCCCTTCCAAATTCTTCTTGACTAGGGAGAACTCCGCACAGGGTCTCTGATGTCAGGAAAAGCATCAGATAAAATACCTAGATACACTGATAATCTAGAATGCTCTAAGAAGCTATCTTAATCCAAACATCCAATCAGGTACTACATTCTGTGAAATATCAAGGGCAACCAGGATAGTTGCCACCAATGGGAGACTTCAGCTTGCACAGGTACATATATTGAAAAACCTAGAACAACATGAGCAGTCCCTGGATAGAGGGGTAGCAAAGCAAGATATTCCATGAGAGAGGAATACCCATCATGGATTTGTTTCTCATCTAAAAGTTATATTCAAGAGTAGGACACATGACAAATAGCCTCAGATGCTGCCTAGATTGGAGAAGCCTTCTTACACATGTATCAGATTTCACCAGCAGCAGACTTAGTCAAACAGAATTTCTTCTATTATAGTTGTCTATCTAGGATATTAACAGGTTGGGGATCTTTCCCAACTTTAAGAATGTGAACATCTCTCAAAAGCAGTTTCCTGGTCCATTCAGCCTGATGTTGAAGGAGAATTAGTTCACATTCTGTTGATAGAAGCCACAAGGATAAGATATGGTACGAGACTCTCTGCCTGGTGGTCTTATGATAAGTGAAGGGTCTGCCACCCAGTACGAGGGCTGTGGATCCTTTTTCCTGTCCTAAACTCTGCTCAAATAGCTTTGATATCTGAAGGTTTAAAAGATTTTAGGCTTCAACCTAGTGCAATTTGTATATACCAGGCTGAAGTAAATCCATCTACAGCCTTAGTAGTTTGCATCTTGCAGGGTTTGCATATGAAGTCTCCTATCAGGCCTCCCGTGTGTCTTGAGCCTTCAGCTTGTACTAACCGAGTTGATGAAAGCCTCTCACCACTGGACCCCTGTGAGCTGATGTACTTGACCAATAAAGAACCTATTCTTGGTTGCAATCACTGACATGTAGAGTCAATGGGCTCCAAGCTTTAATCTCATCTGCCTATACAAAAGATTGATAAGGGTGGTTTTGCACACAGCCTAAGGATTTTTTTTTAAACCTCAACTGTCAAGGCATCTCAAACCACAGGTCCACAAAAGGTGAGCATGCCATGCAGTGTGGATAGCAAAAGCCTTAGCCTACTTTAAATCCACTAAAGTCCTTTAAAATAAAAGCAAAAAGCTGGGTAGACTCACTAAACCTGGGACTGCTATAGCCAAGCACCCACTAGTTTGACAGATTGCATTTTACATATGCCCCAGCAGCTTTGACCCTAGAGGGGCATGTCAAGGCTCAAGTCACAACTACAACAAAAAAGTGTTCCCCACCTAAAATCAGCTTCCCATCTAACTGGGATTTGGAGAGATATTTACTATCTCAGTAGATTAGTGAATGAATCCTATAAAATGAAGTTAGAATCTAACTCCATCCCCCACCCCTTTGGCCTGTCTGGTAATCTGGAAGTTAAAAAAAAAATGGTTTACTATTAGCATTTTACCTTTTTTGTTGAGACAACCTACGTTTTGAGAAAACAGTTACTTGTTAAAAGAAAAATTGAATATCTGTAACAGGTATTCAAGGATGAGGGAGGCAGGTAGCATCTGTCAGGACACATCTCTTAACAGTTGGCTTCCCTTAGCAATAGCTTTACATAACTGAGGTAGCCCTATGTGACTACTGTCGCAGCTACCCACCTGCTCAGTGCACTGCTCTAGAAAACTAAGACTTCTATTGTTCCCTAGGTCTGTGGTCACTGCAGACGGCGTTGATCCGGGTTCCCCAAAGGGAACGACTGGTGATCCGGAGGATTTTGGCGGATCTGCTTAATAACTCTGTGTGGCAGTGGCTGAGGACATTCAGCCGCATAATGACCGAATTGTTGGCAGCGATAACACTGGACATTGGCATGGCGATCGGGACTAGGCTGAGAACGGCCGTCCTTGCGACGCCTATTATTGTCGGGTGGGCCCCGTGGGGGGCCTCTTTGAGGTTGAGACCAGTGGCCACAATCATCAGGGTAATCATTTCTACGGTCTGGGCGGTTCGGGTTATCTAGCGAGGGGAGGTCACTGGGTCGCCTGCGGTCTCTCTGTGGCTGTCGTCTCTGCATCCGGGAGACATGCAGCGATGACAAGTCTGGAGGAGGTTGACGGTATTGACTATGAGGAAGGTGCTGGCATGGACATTCCACGGCGTAATGTCCCAATTGGAAACAACGGTTGTACTGTACTTCAGCTTGGTGGCTGAGAGCGATAGTCCTGGCACTGATTGTTAGCACTAGGAGCATTGGGATTATGTGGAATGGGTGAATCATGATTGAAGGTGGCATGTGCAAGAGTCGTGGTATGGCGGCTTGTGTTCTGTGCAACATGATCAGGCCGGTAACCATCCCTGCATTCATAGGCATAATGACCAGCTTGGTTGCATCGCCAACAATGAACTTTGGAATGACGTGTATTGGGACAGTGGGGGGATGGATTAAGCACTGGACAACTAGAGGTGGCTCTTGCAGGGGGCCGTCTACCAGGCCGCGGATTAAGATTGACCTCACCAGGTATCAATAACGATGTCAGATCGACAGTGTCTGGGATCACGCGATCAGTGATAGTCGATACCCATCTACTGAGGATCTGCGAGTGGAGACGATGGGTGGAATCGGGTGTGTGTGTGTAAATAAAGTTTAATAACCTTTTGAGAATTTTGGTATTAAAGGTGCCCTTACGGGGTCACGAGAGTCCAGGCTGAAACTTATTCCAGGAATGCCATATTTGGCAAAACTTTATAAGATTTTTGTGGTCTCCTGGGAAGTGATTTATCACTCTCTCAAGAGGCAGCATATTGAATTGGGTACCAGAACTCTGGTATGGCAGAACACCGATATCTGGGTTGTGTCAAATTGTACTGGCAAATCTAGTCTTATAGAACACCTATATCACTACTCTCTGTCACTATTATCTCCACAAGAAATCCGAATATAAAATTGCCAAAAGAAATCCGACTATGAATACTACTAAAAATCACCAACTCCGTAGGTTATCACAACTAACGTGACAACAAACTACAGGTACACGGAGGAAATCCGAAAGGTCACACCAACGTCTCGGGGTTCCCTTAATGGCACACCCCCTCTACTGTGTTACCCTGCGCTGGGTAGACAGATAGATAAGGCGGGGGACATGCACCGTGCAAAATGTATGCTGAAGGACTCAAATGTCCGTTCCGTCATTCCCTAACTACTCTAACCATGCTCGCTAAATTCTCTACACTATTTCTGACTAAATCTGGGTTAGTACCTAAGCTGTATCCAAGTATTTACATGTCCCTAAAACTATGTTTGTGTTAGTCCCCTAGCTGTATCTAAACCCCTAACGATCCCTAACTAGGCACTGTCACCTACCATAGGGACAACACAAGAATTTGCCCCTCAGCAAGTGGAAGCCCCGCAGAGCATCAGTCCCTGAACTCTGTTTCTACACTATATCAAACATCTTATGTATCTTCTGTAATAACTCCAAAAAAAACTCTTATGTATCTTTCATAACTCAAATATCTTTTAATGTCTAGACCTTATATAGTCTGTCCAAAGAAATAGGAACTCACTCCACCATCTTTCACTGCATTCTATAACTTGTGACATAAATCCAGTTTGTCATAAGGCTGGTATCTTTTCCTTAGACCTAACATCTCTCTTAGTGGCAATTCCTTTTAGAACTTCACAACTCCTTGATTACCCCAGTACTAGTGCTATTTAGAGATGGAGTCAGATTTAAGGTCACTCCAGCCTTCTTGGGGGGCTCGGGACCCCTCAATTCACAACACTTCTCAATTTCTGTAGCCTAGGCTCTGACATCACTTGTCCTGCTCTCCCCTCTGAGAACATGTTACAGGCAAGCAACTGTACAATATTTATTTCCACTTCTTGTTTTCCCAAATAGGTTCCAAATTTTATTATGTGTACCTCCCATCAAAAAAAACCCCACACAAACAAGAATTTAGTAATCAAGCAGGTGAAAGAAGCCAAGTATTGATTATAGTGAGCAATGTTAGGCCAGCAGTACTGGGTGCCATGCACTGTGTGCTACCAAAGCACCTGGGAAGTGGGCATGGCCTTGAATGGGAAGTGGTAAGCAGTGTGCCGGGCAGACTCACCTGAGCGTGAAGTGCTGCGGCAGCTGCAGCAGCCGCTGGGTAAGTGAACGCAGCATGGGGAATGGCTGGGGTCAGTTCCGTGGTGTATAGTGGATAGGGAGCCCAGGCCTCTGGGGATGCAGGGATGAGAGCTGCTCCTGTCAGGTCATCTAGACATTAAGAAAAATTTTATAGCACATTTATAAAGGCAAAAAAAAAAAAAAGTTACTCCCATGCAGAGTGGTAAGAGTTTGGTGTCAATCAAGCGAGCACTCCCATCAGGCTTTTCATAGAATTTTACCATATAGTTTAGATAAAAAATAGAACCTTCATGAAGTTCTAGTCAATACAAACACAATCTGCTCCATCAAGGAGCTGAATTATGTTTATCTAAAAATTAAAGTTAAAAATCCTATATTGCCAGAACATTGCATGTAATAAAAATAGCAGCTATAAAATGTAACCTAGGTTTACATCACTGGTTCATCAAATAAATTCAACACTAGTATTCTCCCCCACCACCACCCCCCCCCCCTCCACACACACACCTTTTGCCAATACTTTATCCCATACAGACACACCCTGAAAGTTATAAATATAAAAAATTTAATTAAAACTTCAAGTAAAAAAACTGAAATCTGAACATTTGCTAAACCACAATATCAAACTTCGCCTTTGTTGGAAACCCATGAAACAGCTATGTGGTTGTTGACATTAGCTTGAAAAAAATGTTTTACACATTCAGAAAAGAAAATTTAACCTAATGTGTATCCCAGGTCCCAATCTTAGATCTCTGAAAAGTTTTTACATAAATAGTATTGCTGTACTCTTTCCATAGGCTTAGGATTTTTGTTTTTGGTTTTTTTTTTTTTTTACAATGGAACCCATTTATAACTAATCAATAGGTGTGAATGTGTCTTGTATTTCTATTTTCCAATTAACCGCAAAATGTGGCCCTAAACTGCCTAAATCTAGTCCTTTAACCAAGGTCATAATATAGCCCATGTACCCCTCTGGATGCACAGTAAATGATATGCAGAGTTTCTCTGGGGAGGTGCCTTCATCTTTCCCATGACTGTCAAGGAAAAGCAGCAGGTAGGCAATTCTCTAGTCCAGAGCTTCAACCCTCTCCTGGAGACACAAGCCAGTGGGGTTATTGGATTTATGAATATGCATGAGAAACTTGCATAAAATAGATATTCAGTGAATGCAGATCTCATGCATTCATTATACTAGTAATCCGACTAGCTAGGTTATCTCCAGGGAAGGTCTGAGAAGCTCTTCCCATCAGTAATGAGAAGTCACCTGACCCAGGAAAGGTGGATTATTACTGTCAAAATTCTTGGTGCAGTATGTCAGGAACAGATGCCATATGTATTGAATCCAGCAGGCTACATGGTCTTAAGCACTTTTTCATTTTTGGTGAATATTTATTTTATTTATTGCATTTGTATCCCACATTTTCCCACCTCTTTGCAGGCTCAATGTGGCTTACAGTAGGTGTGTACTGTCCACAAATATGAGATGACAACTTGATGTAGGAAGATGTGGGAATTATTGGAAGAGTTTATGTAACCTTAAAAATCTATTTAGTGTGTACATGGATACATTGTCATATGGCTGTTGTACAGGTTGGTTGGTTTGTTATAATAGTATATAAGAAGGTATGGATGAGGCAGCAAGGTTTAACCAGAAGAATAAATTGGGTAACTCAGCAACACAGGAAAGAATACAGAATGCAAGTGGAGATCTATAACTGGCAAAAGCAGAATACATGACTAGAAACATAAGGAGTGTTTTTTTTTTGTTTTTTTTTTGGGGGGGGGGAGGGGTATATTTGTGAAAGGAGGAAGGCTAAAGTAGAATTTTAAGATATAGATGCTGTGACCTGCTATATAGGGAGAAGGAAAAAGCAAGCATACTAAACAAATACTTGGTTGACTGGCAAAAGGTATATATGAGGAAAGTACATCATCACACTGTTCATGGAAGAAACTGTTTATGAACAAATTGAAAAATTGAATGTGGACAAAGCCATGGGACTGAATAGGATCCACCCCAGGATACTGAGGGTGCTCATAGATTTTGGCAGGTCCTCTTACAGATATATTTAAATAAATCTTTAGAGACAAGTTCCACAGAACTGAAGAGTGGATGTGGTCCCTCTTCACAAAAGTGGTGGCACAGAAGTGGGAAACTGAGCCGGTAAGCCTCACTTCGCTAATTGGAAACAGAAGCACTGCTGAGGAAAATGATGAATTTCCTGGAATCCAACAAGTTACAAGATCTGAGACAATGTGGTTTTACCAAAGGTAAATTGTGCCAAACAAATCCAACTGAATTCTGTGACTGGGCAACCGGAAAATGGGAAGGACCCGTGGGCAACCGGAGAATTTGATCAAGGATACGTGCTAGATGTAGTCTACTGGGATTTAACAAAGCCTTTTTGACACTTTCTCATAGGGTGCTCTTGAGGAAGCTCGGCAGGCTGAAGTTAGGACCTGAAGTGACGAACTGATTAGAAACTGGTTAACAAATGAAGAGGGTGGTAGAAGGAAATGTGAGTAGTGGCCTGCCAAGGATCAGTACTGGGGTCCAATTCTATTCAATATATTTGTGAGCAACATGGCTGAATGGTTAGAAGGTAAACACATGAACCTTATAACCTTATTCAACCACAATAACTTATGTATTTGTTTTTTCTGCCAGAGTTGAACTATATAAACCACATTGAGCCTGAAAATAGGTGGGAAAATGTGGGATACAAATGCAACAAATAAATAAAAATGATACCAGCAGAGTGGACATCCCAGAGGAAAAGGAAGGTCTACAAAAGTTAGAAGAATGTTTGGCAGTTTAAATTTAACTTTATTATGACAAGCAGCAAGTGCAGTGCTTCTATAATGTTCACAATGCCCACCTTTGAGTCTCAGTCTCTCTAGATAAAGAGATAGAGACCACTTATGACCTTATCCATTTTAGTAATTAATTTATAAATTCCTGGTACCTGAGAGCCATGTTGGTTTTTGGTTGTGTAGTGGAAGGACAATTCCTAAAGCTGTATTCCATTGTCAGAGCCCTCCACAACAACATCTGCTACCTATTTGAACTTTCCCCCCTTCTTCTGGCTCCTCCCATAACATTTAAACCAGCAATTTTTAACTGGTATGTTGAGAACACCTGGGAGGTGTATTGTAAGGCCAGCTGGTGCAAACAGCAGTAGGCAACAGCCCAGCATTGAAGATGCAGCTACAAGAACCCCAATGTCATTCAGGCAGCAAATCATGTTTACCAGTCTTTCACTTCTGGTGCAAGACACCAGAAATAAAATGTATCAATGCAGTTTGCTTTTTACGGTCTGGAAAGGAGCATGATGCTGGGGTTATTGTAGCCTCGTCTCCTGCAGTTTTTTGTTCCCTCCCAGCCTGGATTGATACTGCACTTTTTATGGGGGTGGGATGGGAGATGAGAGCTGCTGGACCATAAGGGTGAGTGGACAGAAGATGTCGGGCTACAAGTGGGAGGGGGAGGAGAGAGAGGCCAGGCATGGAAGAACCATGTGAAGGTAGCAAATGGGATTTAGTGTGGATGGGTGTAAGATGGTACACATGGGGAAGAATAATCTAAGTTATTTGATTCTAGGTTCCACCCTAGCAGTCAGTACCCAAGAAAAAAAGATCTAGGTGTCATCATGGACAATACACTGAAATCTGCTCAGTGTGTGGCAACAGCAAAGAAAAAAAAAGCAAGCTTGGGGAATTATTAGGAAAGGGATAGAAATAATACAAAGAATTATTGTAATGCTTCTACCACTCCATGGTGTGATCACACCTTGAGTACTGTGTGCAATTCTGATCACTATCTTAAAAGATAGCAGAGTTAGAAAAGGGTCAAAGAAGGGCGGCCAAAATGATTAAAGGATAGAACTTTTCTAGGCTTACTGAGAGAGAAACAGGGAAGCCTCTGCTTACTCCTGGTTTCAGTTGTATTATCTTGCTACTCATGACTTGAATTGGCCACTGTTGAAAGCAGGATACTGGGCTAGATGGACCACTGATCTGACCCAGTATGGCCATTCTTACATTAAGAAAAAGGCCACGGGGGTTAAGCAGATGAGGCTGGTAAGTACAGAGGGTAGAAAAGTAGGAATGGTGAGTGGGTGAAAGATAGAAGGGAGGCCGCCATGGAAGGAGTGGGGACAGGAGAAATGGGAGAGCTAGGTTGCAAGCAGGAGCTGGAAAGTTGATAGGTAGATGAAATGTAGATATAGTGAACTAAAGAGTACAGTGAGTGGTCAGAGATGTGGTCACAGGACAAATAGACAGCACCCACTGGAAACAGGGCAGAAGAAAGCAGAAAGACTAGAACATGCTTGTAAAAAAAAAAAAAAAAAATATTAGTTTGATTTTAAAATTGGGAAATGCGCATAACTGATGTTTCTGTTGAACAGAATTGAGGACAAAAGGCACTTGTTTTTCTCAAGTTGTGGTACAAGTCGACTTGTCTTCATATTTCTATTTCTATTTGTGATCTCTTGTTCTGTCTTTGGTAAGGTCTACATTTTGCATGTAACAGGTGTGGTGGTATTCTATTTCATATTGTTTGTGTAGAACTCTATATCAGTTTCACTTGTTCCATTGTACCAGTAGCAGATGTTTATTTTATTTCAGTATTTGTACCCCACATTTTCCAAACTGAGTGTCGGTTCAATGTGGCTAACAGATAAATTATGACCTGTAACATGTTACAGATCAGGTTAGGGTCGGTGCAGGCCTTGATCAGTGTTGTAGTGTGATTGGCTGATGGTTTATCAAGATGGGATTGTCTGAAGTAGGCTTTGAGGTGTTTTTGGAATGCAAGTTATTTGTGCATTTGATGTCTTGATAGTGTGTTCCATAATTTGGTGCATACGTATAAGCTGGTTTTGTATGTTGATTTGTATTTTAGTCCTAGACATCTGAGGAAGCGTAGGCTGAGGTAGTTTCTTGCGTTCATGATTACGTTGCATATTGGAAGTTCTGTTAGGTTATATATTCCTTCCTTCCTTATCCGATCAGTCAAGAATAGCTCTAGGTCACTATGTATCAGTGTTCACCATATCTTCAGATCTCTCTCAGCTCCTTTCAGTTCTGCTATGTTCATTTTAGTACCTTCCTTGATAGTATCTATCAAGCAAGTTCTTGGGTATCCTCTTTCTTTTCCCACTAACCATTCCAAGCATGATGTGTTTCAAGAGACTTGCTTCACATGTGACCAAAATAGGAAAACTGTTTTGCTGCCTTGGCCTCCAGTGAGAGATTTTTTTGTTTGATATGTTCCAGAACTGCTTAGTTTGTTTTCACTGTCCATGGGATGCGTAGCAGTCTCCAGCACCATAATTAAAATTTTCGCCTGTCTGCCTCAGTGTCCAAGATTCACATCCATATGTTGCTATTGGAAAGATGATTGCACTGACCAATTTACATTTGGTTGCCAGGCTGATGTCCTTGTTCTTCCAGATTTTGTTCATGCTGACCATCACACAAGTGTCAGCAGTCTCTTGATCTCAGGGGTGCACACCATCATGATTAATTTCAATTTATTCATTGTTGATCTTGATGTCAACATTCACATTTTTTTGCTGTCATGGTCTGATGTTCGGGTGCAGTCCAGCCTTCTCACTTTGAATTTCCTGATGAGATGTTCAAGATCTTTATTTTCAGCCAGCAGGGTGGTATCAGCAAATCGGAGGTAGTCGATGTTTCTGCCACCTACTTTCACACCAATCTTGGACTCATCCAGGCCTGCTCATCCATGACGGTTTCAGCATACATGTTGAAAGCTGCTGGTGACCGGATGCATCCTTGTGTGCCCTTTCCAATCTTGAACCAATCTGTGTCTCCATATGGCATTGGAACTGTAGCTTCTTGATCTCAATAGAGTGATCTTATGAGTTCAATCAGGTGTGGTGGTGTACTCTTCTTCAGGCAGGTCCAGAGCTTATTGTGCTCAAGCACATCAAAAGCCTTCGAATAAATCGATAAAACATGTAGAGATCTTTCTGGTACTCCCTAGCTTTTTCTGTAATCCATCAATGGTTGGCAATATAATTACAAGTGCCTCTGCCTTTCCTGAAGCCAGCTTGCACATCTGACAACTTCCTGTCAATGGTTATCCTCAAGCGCTGTTGAATTATCAGCAGGAATTTGCTTGCATGTTATCAGAGCTATGGTGCAGTAATTTGTGCATCCCTTTGTATCCCCCCTTCTTTGGAATTGGGAAAACAAAAAAAACTGATCTTTTCCAATCTTTTGGCCACTCACATATGTTCCATACATATTAGCATAATGCTGTTAATGCTACCACTGGTACGGGCTTGAGCAGTTCTGTTGGTATACCATTAATTCCTGGGTCTTTTCAGTTGGCTAATTGCTTCATTGCCCACATGACTTCGTCCAGAATATTTGGTTCCAGCTCCAGTCTCATCTTTGTCTGTCAGGTGGTTCTGTTCACCTTCATATAACTTCTCTGTATATTCTTTCCACTGATCATGTATTGCTGGCTGGTCATACAGTTCCTGGCCATTGCTCCCACAAACTGTTGCCTTGCAGTCCAGGGAACATATCTTGTGGTGCAAGGAAGTAGATTATCCTGTAGGCCAGGGAGCATATCTTGAAGATGTGCTTTGATTTGGTAGTCAGTGTAGGTCTTAAGTCTTGTAATAGCGGTCTTCCACTTTCAAATTGATTTTTTTCTGAATATTAGTCTGGCTGCTGTGTTCTGTGCCATTTGAGGCTTCTTTAGTGTTTGTTCCTTGCATCCGGCATATATTCCATTGCAGTAATCTGCGTGGGCGAGGACCATGGATTGGACTAGGGTGTGGAACGTGCGTTAGGAAATAATTTTTAATTCGCTTCAGTTTCCACAATGTGTGAAAACATTTTCTTCATGGTGTTAGAAGTCTGGGTATCAAGTGTAAAATTGCAGTCTATGGTGCTTCCTAGGATTTTTATCTGATATTGGTAGCACTGTTCCCATAGCATTAATCTAAGTGTTTGGAGTTGTATGGCGATGTTAGTATTAAAAAATATAGCAAAAAATGGCAACCCTCCACCACTAATAATTTGAACCATATACAACAGTCAGTGGAGCAGCTCACACTTATTTATGCTTTAATTAGGGGATCTCATATACTGTCACACAGGCACTTTTTTGTGCTTCCTTAAAGCCTCAGCTTTAGTGACTCAGTTATAATCATCGACTACCCCCAACCACCAATAGTGCTGTCAACTACCTCAAAATAAGTGTTCTGCAATAACTTAGTCCATGTTTCAACTATGCTTATATAACAAAAAATTCTTCTTTGGTTTGTATCAATTTTTTTATAAATTTTTATGCACTATCGTTTGTAGCTTATATACAGAGCTTACTCATGCAGAAACAATGTATTAGACAGTATTTTCCCTGTTCGACTTTAACTTGAAAGCCGATGCCCACAGTGCCATGGTGTTTAAGCAGTCTGTGATCTTGTCATTATTTCAGACAGGCTCTTTTTGAAAAAATAAAGATGGACACGTCATTGGCATATATGAAGGGGTTGAAGCCTTGTTTGGATAGGGATTGTGCAAGGGGGACAATCATTAAGTTGAACAGACATAGTGGCAAGCCCTGGGGGACTCCGTACTCTTTCCATAGAGGAGAACATAGCATGAGTAGCCATACTGGGTCAGACCAATGGTCCATCTACCCCAGTATCCTGTTTCTAAACAGTGACCAAGCCAGGTCACAAGTACCTGACAAACCCAAATCGTGCAAACATTTCATACTACAAATCCCAGGGCAAGCAGTTGCTTCCCCATGTCTGTCTCAACAGACTGTGGACTTTTCCTCCAGGATCTTGTCCAAACTTTTAAAATCCAGAGATCTTAACCGCTATTACCAAATCCTCTGGCAAAGAGTTCTAGAGCTTAACTATTCATTGAGTAAAAAAATATTTCCTCCTATGTTTTAAAGGTGTTTCTATGTAATTTCCTCAAGTGTCCCCTAGTCTGTACTTTTGGAATACAAAAAAAAAAAAAAAAAAAATTAAAAAGATTTTTTTTATTTACTTCTACTTGTTCTACACCACATGTCCCCTTATGTATTTTCCAAACTGAAGAGCCCTAACCTCTAGCTTTTCCTCATACGAGAGGCATTCCAGCCCCTTTATCATCATTCTGGTTGCTATTCTTTGAAGCTTTTCTAATTCCGCTATATCTTTTTTGCGATACAGCAACTAGAACTGAACACCATGGAGCAACAGAGGCGATATAGTATTTTTGGTCTTATTCACCATCCCTTTACTAATAATTCTTAGCATCCTGTTTGCTTTTTTGGCCACCGCACATGGAGCAGATTTCAGTTATCTACGACACCGAGATCTTTTTCTTGAGTGCTGACCCCCAAGGTGGACCCTAGCATCAGGTAACATTTGGGTTCTTTCCAATGTGCATCACCTTGCATTTGTCCACATTAAATAATGTGCTATTTCAATGCCCAGTCTTCCAATTTCCTAAGGTCTTTCGTGAACACCAAAGACAGCTGCGCAGGGCAGTGAAAACAGATTAACCAAATGACTCCCTTGCTTACAGTGGACTAGATAGGCTCACTTCCACTCCAGCCTATTAAACCTCCTTCAAGATTCACCAGGAAAGAGAATAGAGAACCGCAGCACTAGGATATGACTGATCGCTGCATACTGTAAGCAGCGCCGGCCGTCAAAATAAAGAAGCGCACACTCTGTCACTAAACTTATTATCACGAGAATGCTAGATCCCGCTAAGTCACACCACTATGACATAACGTTACCGTCGCACGATGGAGGCCTTGCAGCTTTTAAGGAGATCAAGATTGTTCTCCGAGGACAAGCAGGCTGCTTGTTCTCACTGATGGGCGACGTCCACGGCAGCCCCTCCAATCGGAATCTTCACTAGCAAAGGCGTTTGCTAGCCCTTGCGTGCCCATGCGCACCGCGCATGTGCGACCGTCTTCCCACCCGAACCAGCTCGTGTTCGTCAGTCTTCTTTTGTCCGCACTCGGGACGGTCATGTTTTGCCGCCGTTTCGTGCCCCTCAAGTTGACCTCGCGCGTCTTCGCGATTTTCGCTTTAAAAAAAAAAAAAGACCGATCAGGTCTTCACCCCTTTCCCGTGTTTCCAGCTTTTTCCCCACGTAAGTTTCCTTTCGCTTTCGGGACCGGCCTATTTGGCCTCGGTACGGGTTTTTTTCCTCCCTTCCTTTTGGTGCCTTTCGTCATCATCGCGAATTTTGATTTCACCGGCGTGATTTTTCCGCCCATGTCATCGAAGTCTTCCAGCGGCTTCAAGAAGTGCACCCAGTGTGCCCGGGTAATCTCACTCACTGATAGGCACGCTTCGTGTCTTCAGTGTCTGGGGGCTGGGCACTGCCCGCAGGCCTGTAGTCTTTGTGCTCTTTTGGACTCAGGTAGCAAGATTGGCCCAGCGGAACGTGTTGTTCTCGGGCTCTTCGACGACAACAGCACGGGACTCGTCGAGTGCATCGACGTCGACAGCATCGAAGTCTTCGACCTCTGCATCAGCATCGACTGCATCGAGGCTTCTACCTCCTGCATCGTCGGTACCGAGACATCGGAAGGCTGCGTCGACGTCGGTGGTACCGGGACCTCCGCTATTGCTGATGTCAGACGGTGGTGCTTCGTCTGGAGTGCAGGTGAGGGCTGTCCATTCCCCTGCTGGTGGCGGTGAGCCTTCGGGTGGGTCTCCTCCTGCCCTGAGGGCTCCTGCGGTACAGCCCCCCCCCCCCCCCCCCCGAGATTGACCTTCTTCGGCCTCGGCCCGAGGAAGCGACAGTTGGATTCTACGTCCTCCTCGTCGGTACCGGGAAGCTCCGGTGACATGCTTCGCTTGAAGAAGAAGTTGAAGCAGCATCAACACTGGTCTCCTTCCGGTCTCGGTACCAAGAGCTCTGGGTCGCCGCGGGAGTCGGCACCCAGTAGGCATCGGCATCGGGAGGACCGCTCACCCTCTATTCAGGTGTCATCGATGCGCTCCCCCCTGGACAGCCCGGAACCGCCTCCACGCCCGGAACAGACTCTGACCTCGACGCCTGCATCGGCTTCTCAGGCTCTCTCCACAGCCGCTCTGCACGAGAGTCTCTGGGCCGTTCTTCCAGAGATTCTGGGAGAGCTGTTTCGCCCTTCTCCTACTGTACCGGGGGTGCTTGCGCCACCGGTACCGTCGGGTGAGGCGACGGCTGGCCCTTTGCCCAAGGTGAGGTCTCCGGTATCGGTACCGCTTGCGGTACCGGCTACAGCCGCCTCCCAGGCAGACTCCCCGACGACGTCGGTGGAGGGAGCTTCGCCAGTGCTGGCGAGGGAGTCCACCTCTCAACGCTCCTACCGTGGCCGTGTTTCCACGGAGTTGAGTCGGGCACGGCTTCAGACACAGGTTCGTGAACTTGTGTCTGATACCGATGGTGAGGCCTCATGGGAGGAGGAGAACATCAGATATTTCTCAGACGAGGAGTCTGATGGCCTTCCTTCTGACCCCACTCCCTCCCCTGAAAGGTAGCTTTTTCCTCCCGAGAGTCTGTCTTTCGCGGCCTTTGTCTGGGAGATGTCTACGGCCATCCCCTTCCCGGTGGTCGTGGAGGATGAGCCCAGGGCTGAGATGTTTGAGCTCTTGGACTGTCCTTCTCCACCTAAGGAAGCGTCCACAGTACCCATGCATCATGTCCTAAAAAAAGACATTGCTGGCGAACTGGACCAAGCCATTAACTAATCCCCACATTCCCAAGAAGATCGAATCCCAGTATTGGATCCATGGGGACCCAGAGCTGATGCACACTCAGTTGCCTCACGACTCTGGTGTGGTAGATCTGGCCCTAAAGAAGGCTAAGAGTCCTAGAGAGCATGCTTCGGCACCCCCGGGCAGAGACTCCAGAACCTTAGACTCCTTTGGGAGGAAGGCCTATCATTCCTCTATGCTCGTGGCCAAGATTCACTCCTACCAGCTCTACACAAGCATCCATATGCGGAACAATGTGCGACAGTTGGCGGACTTGGTGGACAAGCTCCCTTCTGAGCAAGCCAAGCCGTTTCAGAAGGTAGTCAGGCAGCTGAAGGCGTGCAGAAAATTCCTGGCCAGAGGAGTATTTGATACCTTTGATGTTGCGTCCAGGGCCGCTGCTCAAGGTGTGGTGATGCGCAGACTCTCATGGCTGCGTGCCTCCGACCTGGAGAATAGGATCCAGCAGCGGATTGCAGACTCCCCTTGCCGAGCGGACAACATTTTTGGAGAAAAGGTCGAACAGGTGGTAGAACAGCTACACCAGCAGGATAACGCTTTCGACAAATTCTCCCGCTGGCAGCCTTCAGCATCTACCTCATCAGGTAGACGTTTTTATGGGGGAAGGAGGGCTGTCCCCTACTCTTCTGGTAAGCGTAGGTACAATCCTCCCTCTCGCCAGCCTGCGGCCCCAGCGCGCTCGCTCTCGTCAGCAGCGTGCGCCTCAGCAAGGCCCCACGGCTCCCCAGCAAAAGCAGGGGACGAGCTTTTGACTGGCTCCAGCAAAGCATAGCCGACATCAACGTGTCCGTGCCGAGCGATCTGCCGGTCGGGGGGAGGTTGAAAGTTTTTCACCAAAGGTGGCCTCTCATAACCTCCGACCGTTGGGTTCTTCAAATAGTCCGGCAAGGGTACGCTCTCAATTTGGCCTCGAAGCCTCCAAATTGCCCACCGGGAGCTCAGTCCTACAGCTTCCAGCACAAGCAGGTACTTGCAGAGGAACTCTCCGCCCTTCTCAGCGCCAATGCGGTCGAGCCCGTGCCATCCGGGCAAGAAGGGCTGGGATTCTATTCCAGGTACTTCCTTGTGGAAAAGAAAACAGGGGGGATGCTTCCCATCCTGGACCTAAGGGCCCTGAACAAATATCTGGTCAAGGAAAAGTTCAGGATGCTTTCCCTGGGCACCCTTCTTCCCATGATTCAGGAAAACGATTGGCTATGCTCTCTGGACTTGAAGGATGCCTACACGCACATCCCGATATTGCCAGCTCACAGGCAGTATCTGCGATTTCGTCTGGGCACACGTCACTTCCAGTACTTTGTGCTACCCTTTGGGCTCGCCTCTGCACCCAGGGTGTTCATGAAGTGCCTGGCTGTAGTAGCAGCAGCGCTTCGCAGGCTGGGAGTGCACGTGTTCCCTTATCTCGACGATTGGCTGGTGAAGAACAATTCTGAGGCAGGAGCTCCACAGTCCATGCAGATGACTATTCGACTCCTGGAGCTACTGGGGTTTGTGATAAATTATCCAAAGTCCCATCTTCTCCCAGTACAGAGACTCAAATTCATAGGAGCTCTGCTGGATTCTCGGACGGCTCATGCCTATCTTCCGGAGACAAGGGCCAACAATCTGCTGTCCCTCGTTTCCCGGGTACGAGCGTCCCAGCAGATCACAGCTCGGCAGATGTTGAGATTGCTTGGCCACATGGCCTCCACAGTTCATGCGACTCCCATGGCTCGTCTTCACATGCGATCTGCTCAATGGACCCTAGCTTCCCAGTGGTTTCAGGCTGCTGGGGATCTAGAGGACGTGATCCACCTGTCCACGAGTTCTCTCAAATCCCTGTACTGGTGGATGATTTGGTCCAATTTGACTCTGGGACGCCCTTTCCAAATTCCTCAGCCACAAAAAGTGCTGACTACAAATGCGTCTCTCCTGGGGTGGGGAGCTCATGTCGATGGGCTTCACACCCAGGGAAGCTGGTCCCTCCAGGAACGCGATCTGCAGATCAATCTCCTGGAGTTACGAGCGGTCTGGAACGCTCTGAAGGCTTTCAGAGATCGGCTGTCCCACCAAATTATCCAAATTCAGACAGACAACCAGGTTGCCATGTATTACATCAACAAGCAGGGGGGCACCAGATCTCGCCCCCTGTGTCAGGAAGCCGTCAGCATGTGGCTGTGGGCTCGCCGTTACGGCATGTTGCTCCAAGCCACATATCTGGCAGGCGTAAACAGTCTGGCCGACAGGTTGAGCAGGATTATGCAACCTCACGAGTGGTCGCTCAACTCCAGAGTAGTGCGCCGGATCTTCCAGGTGTGGGGCACCCCCTTGGTAGATTTCTTTGCATCTTGAGCCAACTACAAGGTCCCTCAGTTCTGTTCCAGACTTCAGGCCCACGGCAGACTGGCATCTGATGCCTTCCTCCTGGATTGGGGGGGAGGGGGGAAGGCCTGCTGTATGCTTATCCTCCCATACCTCTGGTGGGGAAGACTTTGTTGAAACTCAAGCAAGACTGAGGCACCATGATTCTGATTGCTCCTTTTTGGCCGCGTCAGATCTGGTTCCCTCTCTTTCTGGAGTTGTCCTCCAAAGAACCATGGAGATTGGAGTGTTTTCCGATCCTCATCACACAGGATGAAGGGGCGCTTCTGCATCCCAACCTCCAGTCTCTGGTTCTCACGGCCTGGATGTTGAGAGCGTAGACGTTGCCTCTTCGGGTCTGTCGGAGGGTGTCTCCCGTGTCTTGCTTGCTTCCAGAAAAGATTCCACTAAGAGGAGTTACTTCTTTTTATGGAAGAGGTTTGCTGTATGGTGTGACAGCAAGGCCTTAGATCCTCACTCCTGTCCTACACAGACCCTGCTTGAATACCTTCTGCACTTGTCTGAGTCTGGTCTCAAGACCAACTCTGTAAGGGTTCACCTTAGCGCAATCAGTGCATACCATTACCGTGTGGAAGGTAAGCCGATCTCAGGACAGCCTTTAGTTGTTCGCTTCATGAGAGGTTTGCTTTTGTCAAAGCCCCCCCCCCCCCCCCCCCCCCCCCGTCAAACCTCCTACAGTGTCATGGGATCTCAATGTCGTTCTCACCCAGCTGATGAAACCTCCTTTTGAGCCACTGAACTCCTGCCATCTGAAGTACTTGACCTGGAAGGTCATTTTCTTGGTGGCAGTTACTTCAGCTCGTAGAGTCAGTGAGCGTCAGGCCCTGGTAGCCCAGGCCCCTTACACCAGATTTCATCATAATAGAGTAGTCCTCTGCACTCACCCTAAGTTCTTGCCAAAGGTAGTGTTGGAGTTCCATCTGAACCAGTCAATTGTCTTGACAACATTCTTTCCCCCGTCTGCATTCCTGCCCTGCTGAACGTCAGCTGCACAAATTGGACTGCAAAAGAGCATTGGCCTATCTGGAGCGGACACAGCCCAACAGACAGTCCGCCCAATTGTTTCTTTTGATCCCAATAGGAGGGGAGTGGCTGTGGGGAAACGCACCATTTCCAATTGGCTAGCAGATTGCATTTCCTTCACTTACGCCCAGGCTGGGCTGGCTCTTGAGGATCATATCAAGGCTCATAATGTTAGAGCCATGGCAGCGTATGTGGCCCACTTGAAGTCAGCCACTATTGAAGAGATTTGCAAGGCTGCGGCGTGGTCATCTGTCCACACATTCACATCTCATTACTGCCTGCAGCAGGATACCCAACGCAACAGTCAGTTCGGGCAGTCAGTGCTTCAGAATCTGTTCGGGGTTTAGAATCCAACTCCACTCCCCTAGGCCCATTTTTATTCTGTTCCAGGCTACACTCTCAGTTAGTTGGATAAGTTGTTAGGTCAATCTCAGTTATGTCCTCGCTGTTGCGAGGCCCAATTGACCATGTTTGTTGTTTTGAGTGAGCCTGGGGGCTAGGGATACCCCATCAGTGAGAACAAGCAGCCTGCTTGTCCTCTGAGAAAGCGAATGCTACATACCTGTAGAATTCTCCGAGGACAGCAGGCTGATTGTTCTCACAAACCCGCCCGCCTCCCCTTTGGAGTTGTGTCTTTCCTTGTCTTTGTCTTGCTATATACGGGACTGATGAACACGAGCCGGTTCGGGCGGGAAGACGGTTGTGCATGCGCGGTGCGCATGGGCACGCGAGGGCTAGCAAAGGCCTTTGCTAGTGAAGATTCCGATTGGAGGGGCTGCCGTGGATGTCACCCATCAGTGAGAACAATCAGCCTGCTGTCCTCGGAGAATATCTTCTACAGGTATGTAGCATTCGCTCTACGCAAATACAAGGTTCCGGGAGAATATTCTTCAAAGTTTAATACAGCAATAGTCTTCTTTTAAAAACAATACAGCAAAAGTCTTTTTAAAAACAACTGAATTGATACCATAATGAACACCGCCAAACTGCTCCTTGCAATCTACTCCTTATCCCTGATCCACCTAACAATGACCACCCCTCTCGCAGAAAATATACCTATACTATTCAATAACCGAATACTGACCAGACACCACACCGACATTAACCAAAACAAAGGAAGAGAACCAACAAGCATACATCCTCAACAAAATGAAAAGAAAGGTCATAAAAAACCCACACAAACCAAGAAACAACAAAAGTCCGCATAACACCGAACGCAGAAGACCCAAACCAAACGTTCAAATAGGCTACGTCAACTCCAGATCCATAGTAAACAAAACAGACTGGATCACATCAGCGAAACTTTATCTACTCCATCACTGAAACCTGGATCCATGATCATAAGGACCCTATCATCTTAAACCTATGTCCTCCAGGATATAAAATCACCCACTGGACCAGAAAAGAAAAAATGAGGGAGCATAGCGCTTATATACCGATCTCACTTCACGATTGAAACCACTGCAGAATCTATAACAACCCACCTCAAAATAGCCTCAATCAAAATCCACCATAAAACCCTGCTCGACCACCTAGATTGCGTCCTATTCTACAGACCACCATGCAACTGGAACAAAAGCCAGGCGGACTTCATGGACATCATTTCAAATATATGTGTATCCAACTCCAATACACTAGTATTAGGAGACATTAACCTTCACCTTGAAGACACAAACTCTACCAATGCACGAGAATGCAAGGATTTCCTTCATCTATGTGATCTTACATGGCCACACATGCAAACAACTCACTCGAAAGGTCATACACTCGACCTCTTCTCAAACTGTCCACTGATCAGAACCTAACCATAACACAAACTAGATGGAGAAACACCATGGACCAACCACTACAAACTAAACATATCCCTAAAATGGCGGAAAAGGGGCTCTCTCCACACACGAGAACACACAAGAGGCCAAATAGATCCGGATACTTTCTGGCAACAGATATACAACAACGATTGGACAGCACAAATGGAATCCATATATTACCTCTCAGAATGGGACAAAAGGTGCAGCCACATAATAGACAAAATAACACCCTTACAAACAAGGACTTCACGTAGACAACTCGATACTGTGGTTCAATGAAGAACTGAAAAAACTAAAAACAATCTAGGAAACTGGAACGCGAATGAAAAAATTAAACACATGGAAACTACAAAGGAAATACAAATACGCAATAAGGCAGACCAAAAGGTCGTACTACAAAACTAAAATTGGGCCGACCACAAAAACACGAAGAAACGATACCATCTCGTGAACAAACTACTAGACATAACGCCGGTCACCACAACCAACACTGGCATCCCATCTGCAGACAACCTTGCTAAATATTTCAATGAAAAAGTCATAAACCTAAGCAAAACCTTACCTCAGAACTACATGGACATAGAAAACTTCATTAATGATCTAGGCCCAACCCCTGGTGAATACCCTGCTGACCGAATATGGTCAACATTTGCTCTCCTCAGCGCCGACAGTTACCCAGGCGATTAAAAAAATACTCCCAACAGCCACTGTCAACTGGACACCTGCCCCAGCTACCTAATACAATCTGCCCCCCATTGCTTCATAACAGATCTCACATCCCACTTAAACTTCATGCTTCAGCACAGTTATCTACCCTAAAGAAAAAAAAGCAGCATCCTGCTCACCCCAATACCAAAAGAAAAAAAAAAAACAATACCAACTACCGCCCAGTAGCATCTATCCCATTAGTAGTCAAACTAATGGAAGGACTGGTGACCAACAACTCAATGACTACATAAACAAATTCACTATACTACACAAGTCACAATCAGGTTTTCGACCCCTACACAGCACCGAAACAGTACTACTTACTCTAACCAAATTCAAGCAGGAAATGTCAAATTGGAGGAGGATACTCTTGCCTATTGCTATGTCAAGTGCGTTCGACATGGTTAACTATAACATACCGCTAAGACTCCTAGAATACTTCGGAATCAGTGGTGGCACTCAATTGGATTAAGGGTTTTAACCACAAGAACATCTCAAGTGAAATAAAAAAAACATCACCGTGGAAACCAGGCTGCGGAGTACCACAAGGATCACCACTATCACCAATCCTTTTCAACTTCATGACAACTCCACTAGCCAAGACCTTATCCACACAAGGCCTTAACCCATTTATCTACGCTGACAACATTACATTATATATCCCCTACAAACATGATTTGACAGATATCACCAATGAAATCAAGCTCAGTTTAAACATCATGAACTCATGGGCAAATGCATTCCAACTAAACACAGAAAACACACATCATCTCATCCCAATACAATACATACAAACCCACAAACATTATGAACTCATGGGCAAATGCATTCCAACTAAACACAGAAAACACACATCATCTCATCCCAATACAATACATACAAACCCACAAACATTATGAACTCATGGGCAAATGCATTCCAACTAAACACAGAAAACACACATCATCTCATCCCAATACAATACATACAAACCCACAAACATTATGAACTCATGGGCAAATGCATTCCAACTAAACACAGAAAACACACATCATCTCATCCCAATACAATACATACAAACCCACAAACATTATGAACTCATGGGCAAATGCATTCCAACTAAACACAGAAAACACACATCATCTCATCCCAATACAATACATACAAACCCACAAACATTATGAACTCATGGGCAAATGCATTCCAACTAAACACAGAAAACACACATCATCTCATCCCAATACAATACATACAAACCCACAAACATTAACACCCCCAGGATACACCCTCCTTATCTCAGACAGCCTGAAAATTCTCAGAGTAACAATCGACCGTAACCTCTCACTAAAGTCCCAAGCGAACTCCACCATAAAGAAAATGTTTTTCTCAATGTGGAAACAAACGTGTGAAACCATTCTTCCCGAGGGAAATATTTCGTAACCTAATACAATCAATGGTACTAAGCCATGCAGACTACTGTAATGGAATCTATGCGGGATGCAAGGATCAAATCAAACTTCAGACCACCCAAAACACAGCAGCCAGACATATTTGGACAAACGCATTTTGACAGCGCCAAACCACTGAGAAAAACTGCATTGGCAACCAAAGAACGTATCACTTTCAAAATCTGCATGACTTCACAAAATCATTTACAGCGAGGCACCTTATTGACCTGTCAACCTGAAACACCACAAAATCTGCACGATCATACCTAAACCACTACTACCCAAGCAACATACAAATCCACCTATGCATCCAGCTTTTCCTACTTAAGCGCACAACTATGGAACGCACTGCCAAAAACAGTAAAAACTACACTAGAGCACCTAAATTTCTGGAACGCACTGCCAAAAACAGTAAAAACTACACTAGAGCACCTAAATTTCTGGAACGCACTAAAGATAGACCTGTTCAGAAGAGCATACCCCACCGACCAACCATAAAAATACCTAGACAATGTAGCCAAAGACCGTAATGGACATTAGTAATACTACTAAACATTTCTAGAGCGCTACTAGGGTTACGTTGCGCTGTACAGTTTAACAAAGAAGGACAGCCCCTGCTCGAAGGAGCTTACAATCTAAAGGATGAAATGTCAAGTTGGGGCAGTCAAGATTCCTGAATAGAGGTGTAGTGGTTAGGTGCCAAAGGCGACATTGAAGAGGTGGGCTTTGAGCAAGGATTTGAAGATGGGCAGGGAGAGGGCCTGGCGTATGGGCTCAAGGAATTTATTCCAAGCATGGGGTGAGGTGAGGCAGAAAGGGCGGAGCCTGGAGTTGGCGGTGGTGGAGAAGGGTACTGAGAGGAGGGATTTGTCTTGAGAGCAGAAGTTACGGATAGGAACGTAAGGGGAGATGAGTGTAGAGAGGTAAGGAGGGGCTGCAGATCAAGTGCATTTGTAGGTTAGTAGGAGAAGCTTGAACTGTATGCGGTACCTGATCAGAAGCCAGTGAAGTGACTTGAGGAGAGGGGTGATATGAGTATATCGGTCCAGGTGGAAGATAAGACGTGCAGCTGTGTTCTGAACGGACTGACTTCCTCCACCTCTCTAAGTTCCACCAATTATGCACCTTATCTACCACAATATCACCTGTATTTGGATCATAACATTTGTTCAGACCGGAATTGGCTAACGCCGTTAACAGTAATATGTAAACCACATTGAGCCTGCAAAAAGGTGGGGAAAATGAGGGATACAAATGTAACAAATAATATTGCAGTCCACATGTTAACAACCTTGTGTCATCTGCATATTTAAAATCACCTCACTTATTGTTCCAATTTCCATATCATTTATAAATGTGTTTACTAGCACCGGTCCCAGTACCAATCCCTGCAGCACTCCACTGCTCACCCTCCTCCATTGAAAGAAATTGCTATTTAACCCTACCCTCTGTTTTCTGTCCAATAACCAATTCCTAATCCACACCAGAACCTTGCCTCCTGTCCCATGACTAATTTTCCCAGGTGTCTGAGGGACTATCAAAAGCTTTCCAAATAGAGGTGCACTACAATTGGCTCACCTTATATCCATATATTTATTCAGGCTTTCAAAGAAATGAAGCAAATTGGTGAGGCAAGACTTCCCTCAGCTGAACCCATGCTGACTCTGTCCCATTAAACCATGTTTGTGTGTTCTGTAATGTTATTCTTCATAATAGTTACCATTATTTTGCCTGGCACTGATGTCAAGCTTACCAGATCACCCATGGAACCTTTTTTAAAAAAAAAAATAGACTTCATTCTGGCCACCCTCCAATCTTCAGGTATTACAGATGATTTTAACGACAGGTTTTATATTAACAGATCAGAAATCAGTGCTCGAGTTCTTTCAGTACCCTTGAATGTATGCCATCAGGTACAGGTGATTTTGTCAATTTGGCTCAGTACATCTTCCAGGTTCACTGAGACTTTTCAGTTCCTCCACATCGCCACACATGAAAACCATTTCCAGTACAGGCAGATCTTGCATCTTGTTCCATAAAGACCGAAGTAAAGAATTCAGTTTCTCCACAATAGTCTTTGTCCTCCCTGAGCGGTCCTTTTGCTGTTTCTTGACCAACATCCCACGGATCCCTCGCAGGCTGCTTCTGATATACCTGAAAAGGTTACTCTGAGTTTTAGCCTCTGCGGCAAGTTTCTCTTCATATTCTCTTTTGGCCTTCTTTATTAATGCTATGCATCTGACTTGCAAGTGCTTATGTCACTTTTCTTTATTTGGGTCCTATTGCCATTCTTTGAAGGACAATCTTTTGGCTATAATATCCTCTTACTTCACCTCTCTCGCAAGAACCAAATAATCACAAACACTTGATCTGGAGAAAAAATAATTTTTCTGGTTGTTTGGCTAGTTCACCTTATCGTAGAGTGATCATGAGTAGTGTTCCAGGTAGTCTTACATTCAGAATGCCATTCCTCAAGCTAGGGATTATCTGTAGGTCCAAGAGATTGGGACATCTCCACTATTGTGTTTAAATTGATGCTTCTGCTATGTGTAACCAGCACATAAACGTCCATTTCACTGTGCATTTTAGAAATGTGTCTATTTACAGATCCTGTTCTATTTGAGATTTAAACCACCATCTTTTTGCCAAGGTGGTATACAGCTCAACATGAAACTTACAATTTTTTTTAAAAAGCAGTGGTAAAAGGACCGAATATAAGCAAAAATACATCAACGAGGTACACTTGTGATATAATCTTTTACTAAGATTCAATTTGGCTAAAAGCACTGTAAAACAGTATCAGAATGCAAAATACATAGCATGGAATTACATTCATGAGGGATATGTCAGCACAATATGAAACACACCTTAATAGGCATGCATTAGATTAGAACAGTCAAAGATTCTTATACTGTTCATACAATACAATGAAACATCTTAAGGAGACAAGGAGAAGTGTAATTGAAAAAAAGCTCAGCGTATTCAATTGCACTTCAATTCACAGAAGTGCAATTGAATACGCTGAGCTTTTTTTTCCTGTATCGGCAGTGGATTACAATTGTAGCAGAAGCCTTGCTTTCATTCTCTTTGAGCTTAATATTTGTATATTTATATATCAAGACTCCTGAAGAAGGCGTCTGTAGCGCCGAAACACGGCTGTGTTGAGTAGAGTGTATATTTAAATAAAGAGACTGTTCCTAACCTACGTCGCCTACTAGTGTTGTTCAAGAGCCTACTCCTCCTACTCCCCCTTTCCTCAGATTCTACTTTTCATAGGAATTTGTGTACCTCCACCCTCGTGGTGGTTTGGCTTGCATGCATGATTTGTAAACCACATCATATGCTTTGTGTTGTGGTATATAAATGCACTACCATACCTTCAGTAAAGGATGGTGGTAGCAGCAGCATTTATTGCTTTACAGCAGCAGGGACTAGAAGCTTGGAATGGGCATCACCATTTTGGAGGTGGTACTCAGAGGAAGACAAAGATCACAACCCTTTTCCATTCAAGGTAGTGGGTTCTCGGGGGGGGGGGGGGGGAGGATTGCAGTCAGTTGCTGCCAGTCACCACTAGACCACCAGGGTATGGTCTAGTGACCTCCAGCACCTTTTCTGTTGGAGAGGGGTGTTAGGGGGGCTGAAGATCCACTGGACCTTCAGCCCCCCCACCCCCATGATGGTGTCCAGGCTAGGGGCTTGGGCGGGTCATGGTCACTGGAGGCTGTGGAGGGGTAGCCCCTTGGAATGTTTGACAGATACAGGCTTTACTACTAACTACTAATCATTTCTATAGCGCTACAAGACCTGCCCAGCACTGTACACTTGAACATGAAGAGTGCCTGTTTGACAGCTTACAATCTAATTAGGACAGAAACAGGACAAAGAGATGAGAATTACTATGGTGGGAATGACAAAATACAGGTACTGAACGAGTAACTGTTAGAAGTTAAAAGCAGTATCAAAAAGGTGGGCTTAGGACTGGCATGCCCATAGACTATCCAGTGTCATCTACTTAATGGATTTTTCAACTCTTGGGGACGATAACAGACAATTGTTGACTCTGGTGGTATCGGCAGCTCGACTGTGGCGGCTGCATGGTGACAGGCAGAACCACCTACTAAAGACCAAGGGTTGCAAAAACTTGATAGTCTTAAGTTGACCGCTTTGAAATATGATCGGATGGGTCACTTTCAGTCACTATAGAAGCAATACAGTTTGTGGAGAGGTATCTCTTGAGGAGCTCTGATCATTCTGTTTGTAGTGGAGGGTATAAAGGGGGGAGGAATAATATGATTTGACGACTGTTCTCTTGTTGCATTTTCTGTATGGTTCACTGTTAGTCAGTTGTAATGTCTCTTTCAAGTTTAAAGAGTGAATTACTAAAAAAAAAAAAAAAGTGGGCTTTTAGCCAAGATTTGAAGACGGCCAGAGATGGAGCTCGATGTACCGGCTCAGGGAGTCTATTCCAGGCATATGGTGAAGCAAGATAAAAGGAATGGAGTCTGTTAAGCACTGGAGAAGGGTGCCGATAAGAGAGATTAACCCAGTGAACAGAGGTCCCAGGGAGAAGTGTAGGAAGAGAAGAGTGTAGAGGTACTGAGGAGCAGAGGAGTTTGAACTGTATGTAGAAACAGGGAGCCAGTGAAGTGACAGCCCGGACCTGTCAAACAAGTGCAGGAGGATTGTGCCTGAGCATGCAGTCCTCTACACTTCACCCCTATGATCAGAGATAATAGCATGCTTAAATTTGCATGCTTTTAGCTCTGATCATAGGGTCGGTATAGCCCCACACTGTTCCGGCACTATTTTTGAGTGCTGTTTGAACAGCGTGGGGCTTCTGATCATCTGCCCATGAAGCTGCAGTTTAGCCACCTTACAGCAGGTGGCACTAATCTGTCATGACAAGCTGAGACACAGGGGTGGGGCTCAGACAGGGGTTGGTTAAATGCCCTAAGAGCAGGGAGGCCCCGAGGCAAGAGGTCTCCAGGAGCCCTAAGCAAGGATCCACCCAAAGAGTTCTGGCTTGGCTGCGGTACTTGGTAGAGAGTTCCAGTGAAGAGAAGCAGCCCTGGCTCAGACCTCTACATTCCTATATGATGTCTTAAGTCTGTGCCTCCAGGGATTCCAGCATGTGATCACAAATGAGGTAATAAGACTGCCAAGGTAGGCTAATTATCCCTTGGCTATTGAAACTGTGGTTATGATAAAGGAAGAAGTCATTGCATATTGGAGTGTAGCCAAGCTTGGGGCAGGCTTCTGAAATTAAGATTGAGAAACTAATTGAAGTACCAATCCTGTGAGCAAACTGGGCTGATCAGTCTCCTTGTATGCACAAAAGTAGTAGTTCTACTTGCAACCTGTGTATGTGTACTACATGTGTGTGAGGTCCAGCAGCCAGTTAGCTATCAAGACTTGAAAGACTACCGTCATGATTATCCCCATCCAACTCAAGTTTGTGCTATTATGTAGTTTTGATTCAAAACAATTAAATTTTTTTGGAAACTAGGTTAGGCAAATCACCTATGTCACAACCAAGGAATGTAACCACCTCTGCTCCGTAATAAGTATTAGTATCACTGGGCTCTCTTCTCAACCGCCTATTTTCTTTAGTGGAGATACTGTTTTCTGTTTCCTTAGTATTGTGCACTGCCTCCTGAATTGTGGACTATAGATGAGCAATTGACCAAATGTTTGAAAGTAAGGTTGAAATAACTATTTTTTGTTAGAATTTATTATGACAAATAGTCATATTTTCTGTTTCAAGAATTGAGATAAAATGTAAATGCAATAATAATAAAAAAAAAAATTCACTTCACCTGTTTGTGTACATTCACTTATATTGAATTCATGTCATCAGATTTGATGAATAGTAACCATCACCACACAGTTTAGATGAGCCAGACAGACAAGCACAGGCTTAAAGTACTGAATTAACTTCATTACAAAAGAATTGCTTTTATCAGATTTAAATGAAGTTATATAAAAACAATCCTTCCTGCCATTCAATGTGGTTTTTGTTTTTTTTAAGCTTTACATTAATTTGAGACCATCTACTACTCACAGGGGTCCCTTGCGATGAAGTGTGCTCCCAGGGCAGGGTGGATATTGGTAGGGTTCGGTGTGGCCATTAGCTTGTTTTTTGCCATCTTGGTGTTGGCTTTTGCAAACTCTAGCCGCAGGGTCTGTGGGTTCTCTGGGTCAAAGCGAATGCCCTACAGGATGAGAAATTTTAAAAATAAGATACCAAGCTATATATCTCCAGCCCTTAAAACATTAGATCTAACCTAGCAAAGATAGCCAAAAATTATGTTCTGAAAAGTTGAGCAAGCAGTGCAAGTTGGAGTTCTTTGCTTTGATCTCAATATTACTTTAGTAGCCATTTGTTAATCACCAAGAGGTCACTGTTTAGTACAGTGTTCAAAAGCTAGCATTAGCTTGTCTGCGTGAAATTTAATTTACCCATACTGGCCAGTTCTAGGCAGTCAACAGTAATCACACTTTCATTCCAAAAATGCTCAAGATCTGCCTAGATGGTTTTAAAAGTACCAGTTGCTAGTCTGCTTAGTACAGACTATATACTACTTTCCATGTAGAGGAGGAATTTGTAATAGATTTCTAAAGTTTGCACAGAAATGCCCATTTAATGAATTTCACACCAAGTTTAAGATCCCTATCTACTAAAGTATCTCTTCCTTTTTGCATCTATGAGAAAATGCTTAGAACTAAAGGTGGTTAATGTGTCTAAATGTAAAAGTTGTTCACTGCTTCTAGGAGTAGGAATCCCAGAGGTAGACATGGGTATTTGTGTTTATGCTTATGTACAGTAGGTTCCTTTAGGAGATGGTCACAGCAATAGCTGGACCACAGAATAAAAAAAAATAAAATAAAAAAAAGATGGAAGGGAAATACCAGTGGAGTGGCATCTAGTGGTTATAGCACCAACCAGGGAAACCTTGTTCAAATCCTACTGCTGCTCCTTGTGATCTTGGCAGGACACCTAATCCTACATTACCTCAGGTACATTACCAGGGACAGAGAAATATCTAATATCTAAATGTAATTCACTCCGAGCTGCTACTGAAAAGTGTAAGAGCTAAATCTAAATAGCTACAAAGAAACCTTCATTGTATTGTAGCCTAAAAGTTGCTAGGCAACCACTTAGCATCTGGGCTGGTATATTGACATCCTGTACGCAGAGTCAATCATGATTGCCAGGAGTTGACTGACTCAATAGCCAATTCATGCAGGAGAGCTGCATATTCCAATTTTGAACAGGGAATTTTGGAAGGAAAAAAATACTTAAAAGTTGCTCATCTGTAACTGGTGGTAATCCCTGAGAGCAGGATAAGGGCCTCATATGAGATGACTGCCATCAGGGCTCAGATGGTACCCTAGATGTAGCAAGTTTAGGCCAACTCAAAGCTTAATGAAAAAGCTTTAAAACTCAGGACAGGTGGGAGTTGTGTAAGACTATCCTATCCAGAAAATACCAGCTTACCAATTAGTTAAGCTTTCTCCATTGGCAGAGGTCTGCGCACGATTTCTGTATTTTGCCACCGCTTAGTGATGTTATCTGCCAGAATCCATTTTTTGCAGCTGTGTGGCTTTTTGGATCATATGGCTCCTCTTTAAAGCTCAGGAAGTTACTAAATTTATTCCAACAGTACCATAGTTAGGGATCTGTCCTGGGATCTCTTTTCTCCATCTATACTTATTCCCTTGGTGCT
Source organism: Microcaecilia unicolor (assembly GCF_901765095.1). Lineage (NCBI taxonomy): Eukaryota > Metazoa > Chordata > Amphibia > Gymnophiona > Siphonopidae > Microcaecilia > Microcaecilia unicolor. The sequence continues at coordinate 682,693,181 of NC_044031.1, forward strand.
CTGATCTCATCCCATGGTTTTCAGTATCATCTTACGCTGACTCCCCCCAGATCTACCTCTCCACACCAGAAATCTCAGCTGAAATCCAGGCCAAAGTATGAGCCTGTCTGACATTGCTGCCTGGATGTTCTCGGCGCCATCGGAAACTAAACATGACCAAGACTGAGCTTCTTATCTTTCCCCTTAAACCAACCTCTCCTCCTCCCCCATTTCTCTATTTCTGTGGATAACACTCATCCTTCCTGTCTCATCAGCTTGTAACCTTGGGTTCATCTTCGACTCCTCCCTCTCCTTCTCTGCACATATTCAACAGACTGCTAAAACCTGTCATTTCTTTCTCTATTACTACCAAAATTCGCCCTTTCCTTTCTGAGCACACTACCAGAACCCTCATCCACACTCTTATCACCTCTCGCTTAGACTATTGCAACTTGCTTCTCACAGGTCTCCCACTTAGCCATCTCTCTCCCCTCTTCAATCCACGGGCGTATCTAGACTCCGGCGGTATAGGGGGGGCCAAAGCCAGAGGGAGGGGGCACATTTTAGCCCCCCCCCCAACGCCATTGCCAGACCCTCCCCCCCGCCACCGACTCTCCTCCACCCCCCCCCCCCCCAACGTCAGACTCCAAGCTGGATTCAACAGCTTTCAACAGCAGCACGGCCACGGAGGATGAAGAGAAGAACTTTAAAGACCTCAGGTTGGCTGGCGGGGGTTGGGGTCCCCCGCCAGCTGAAGAAATATTTTTAAGCAGCGTCAGGTGGAAGCGGACCTCGGCTGGCGAGGGTTGGGGTCCAGGCCCTGTGGCCCCACACAGATACGCCCCTGCTTCAGTCTGTTCAAAATTCTGCTGCATGACTAATATTCCACCAGTGTCATTATGCTCATATTAGCCCTCTCCTCAAGTCACTTCACTGGCTTCCTATCCGTTTCACATACAGTTCAAACTCCTCTTATTATAAGTGCATTCACTCTGCAGCTCCTCAGTACCTCTCCACTCATCTCTCCCTACATTCCTCCCCGGGAACTCCGTTCACTGGGTAATCTCTTATCTGCACCCTTCTCCTCCACTGCTAACTCCAGTCTCCGTTCCTTTTATCTTGCTGCACCTTATGCCTGGAATAGACTTCCTGAGCCAGTACGTCAAGCTCCATCTCTGGCCATCTTCAAATCTAAGCTAAAAGCCCACCTTTTTGATGCTGCTTTTACTCCTAACCCTTGTTCAGAACCCTTATTTTATCATCCTCACCTTTCCTGTCACTCACCTTTTGACACTGTGAATCATGACTTACTTCTTGCCACACTGTCCTCATTTGGGTTCCAGGGCCTGTCCTCTCCTGGTTTACTCCTCCTCTCTCCCACCGCACCTTCAGAGTTCACTCTCATGGAGCTTCTCCACCCCTATCCCCCTATCTGTTGGTGTTCCCCCAGGGATCTGTCCTTGGACCCCTTCTCAATCTACACCTCTTCCCTGGCGCCCTGATCTCATCTTATGGTTTCCAGTATCATCTCTATGCTGATACCCAGCTATATCTGTCCACACCAGACATCGCAGAGACCCAGGCAAAGGTATCAGCCTGCCTATCCGACATTGCTGCCTGGATGTCCAACCGCCACCTGAAACTGAACATGTCCAAGACCGAGCTCATCGTCTTTCCACCAAAACCCACGTCTCCTCTTCCTCCACTTTCTATCTCAGTTGATAACACCCTCATCCTCCCCGTCTCATCTGCCCACAACCTCGGAGTCATCTTGACTCCTCCCTCTCTCTGCGCATATCCAGCAGATTGCCAAGACCTGCTGCTTCTTCCTCTTTATCAGCAAAATTTGCCCTTTCCTCTCTGAACACACCACCCGAACTCTCATCCATGCTCTCATTACCTCTCGCCTTGACTACTGCAACTTACTCCTCATGGCCTCCCACTCAGCATCTATCCCCCCTTCAATCTGATCAGAACTCTGTTGGCACGTCTCATATTCCGCCAGAACTGATATACTCATCACCCCTCTCCTCAGATCACTTCACTGGCTTCCATCAGATACCACATTCAATTCAAGCTTGTCCTTCTTACCTACAAATGCATTCAGTCTGCTGCCCCTCACTACCTCTCTACCCTCATCTCCCCTTATGTTCCCGCCCGTATCCTCTGTTCACAGGACAAATCCGGAAACGGTTTGAGATTAATACTTTTCAAATATCTGAACATTTGTATCATGTCACCCTGTTTCTCCTTTCCTCCAAGTATACATGTTCATGTCAGCAAGTCTTCCTTGTATGGTTTGCAACGCAATCCCAAACCATTTTTGTAGCTTTTCTTTGCACTGCTTCCAGTCTCGATACATTTTTAGCAAAATATAGCCTCCAAAACTGTGTGCACAGATCAATTAACCGACGTTTCAGGAAAAGGTCAAGGTTTATTTGATGCATTAAAATTCTAATAAAAATAAATCAGATTTGTCCATTTTCTCCTATGCTGTCTGTGCTGTTTTGGTAATCTGCCTTGAACCAAAGAGAACATAATAATGTGACCCAGGGTATCAGTAATAGCCCCATAGATAATGGTGGAGATAAACTTATGCTTTTCAGGTGTGGAACTGCCCTGTAGCAGCTTAAAGGGATCAACTACTCAGTTTTTCTAGCTGGGTCCACAAATGGTATGTGCCCAGAATGCACCTAAGTATCCGTAGATTAAGATTTTGTTTTTGTCGTCTGCCAGAGCGAGCCTTAAAAACAATTCAGGTCTCAGGACAAAAGGGTAAATTAGTTCTTACCTAATTGGTTTCTTGAGTCTTTCCACACAGAGGTAGGCAACCACAGTCCTCAAGGCCACAACCTAGTGGGGTTTTCAAGGTTTCTACAATGATGTTCACAAAATTTGACTTGCACATAGTTTTCCACAATGAATATGCATATCTACTTGCGTACAATGGGAAAATCTTGAAAATCCCACTGGGTTGTGGCCCTCAAGGACCATGGTTGCCCACTCCTACTCCAGACACTTGGGTTTGTATTGTCCTGCAAGCAGGTGGAGACTTCATCCTGTGCAACCCCCTCCCCCCAGCCATTAGGTATTTATAAGCAGAGGGAATGAAAAAGAAAAATTACTCCTATAAGAGCTAATGAACACTCACCACTAACAAAGGATAAATATCTCCAGACTAAAGAGCCCAACAAGATAATGAACTAGCCAAATCTTTTACACTTCAGGAGATACATGGATGCTGATAAGCATGGATGCATTCTAGACTGAACTGGAGGAACTCACAAGGAACACATTAGAAATTAAGAACTAAATCTGCCTGGAAATCTGACTAGCTGTCAAAGATCCTCCATGTAGATGAGTTGTAGTTCAGTCTATTTTCTAGAGACAGAAGTGATTTGTGTTGAAATATGACAGTAAATTAGGAGGCAAAAATTTGGTGCCACTAATAGCAGGTTTGCCTATTGACTTCATGTCCATGTATTGTTCCTGGGCGGGCAAGATGCAAAAGCTTTGACTGCAGAAAAGGACAGTATGTGTTTAGTCCCCCCCCCCCCCCCCACGTTGTGTGTTATGGGGGGGGGGGAGTTAAACCACAGAAGTTGACGTTAAACGTTAACTATTTCCATAGCCATATAGTAGTACATAAGTATGCCATACTGGGAAAGACCAAAGGTCCATCAAGCCCAGCATCCTGTTTCCAACAGTGGCCAATCCAGTCAGGTCACAAATACCTGGCAAGATCCCAAAAAAGTACACAACATTTTATACTGCTTATCCCAGAAATAGTGGATTTTCCGAAGTCCGTTTTCCTTGCCTTGTTAATTTTATTTAAGACTTGCTTCACCTCAGGAAGATGCACTTATTCTGTGTCTCCTTATGGAAGAACTTGATATACCACCTAATTTGAACTGCTCATGCGTTTTGGCTACCAAGATAGCTCGGAAGACTTTCCACAACATGGAGCATGAAACAAAATCAAAGGAAAAACCTCAGCCCATCAGCCTTCAGGATGAACCACTGCTGAGAGATAACCCCCACCGGTTTGTGATTTTCCCCATCCAGTTCTAAAACTAAAACAGTATTTTAGATAGAATGGATGGCTTTTGGTGTGCCTGTCTTTCCTGTTTTTGGTGTGTTTTTTTTTCTTTTTATTAGAATTATTTTGAATTTTGTAACCCACCTAGACATGTTCTGAAGTTAGTAAATATAAAGTCGTATAACACATTGAATTGCACTAACTTACCTCCTATCTTGTGTTACTTCCATATTTATGGCTGAACCGTTTAGTTATTTTGACTGATACCGCAAAGCTTATTTTATGTACACTCACTCAACTGCCTTCTTAAGCAGTAATAAGAGTGGGTGTGATTAGATGCCAACTTTTGCCTTCTTTGAAGTCATGGTGGTAAAAGTTAACTTCACATAAGAAAACCTTTGACGTCTACTGATTTAATGTCTAAAGAGATTTGAAATGCTTGGACTGAAAGACAGTTTCGAGTAAGTTAGCATGGAACACCAGAGTCTGAAGTTCCATAACCCTTGGAGATTTTGTGCTTTAAAATCCTGATCAATTCCTTGGCAATATATTTTTGGAGTTGATCTGTAGAACATGTTTCTATTACATTTAGAATTCCATTTTGGCACTAGCTTCTCATCCACAGTAAAGATTATATAGCTAAGCTATACAAGGTAATACTTAAAATAATGCTGAACCTTAGAGCCAACTTAGCTTTCAGAAAAATGTTTGTGAAAGAGTCTGGTGATCAAGAATGAAGCCATAGGACCCATCTAACTTTAGGATCAGAATGTGCAGACTAAGTGGTGATGCAAGGCCTCTTCATGTCTACTAATCTTACTAGCTACAAATAAGGTACTATCCAAACCTCAATGCTTTCATCTACATGTGAGACCAACTTTTCCCATGGAGAAATAAAATGCAAACCTAGTAGATTGCTTGTTCATTAAGTTTGATATGGATGCACATAAAAATCTACAAGCAGTGAACTTATCTGAAATACTACTGAAGTTCAGTCCTTAGGACCAGAAAAAGCAAGAAGATACCCAAAAATAACTTGCAAACTTGACACCTATCACCATCATCTCTCTCTCCTCCCCCAATACCTAGAGTGGTGGTATAACTTGAAATTTAGAGTCTCGTGTAGTTTGTCTAAATGTAAGGTGCCTAAAAACATCCAGGTATCCGATACTAAAATTTCTCCTCGACAATTCTTTTGATTCACCCTGGAGGTGTCCCAGGTTGAGTGAATTAAATCTAATGAAGCATCCCAGAGGTTTATGTTCTTTCCTTCTGGCTCCCTCAAAGAGTCTAGGGCTCAGAGGGCCTGTTTTAGGAGCGCATGCACTGGGTTAACTGAGTAGACGTTTGAGCGATGTGGACTCATCTCAGATTGATCCAAGCTTTAGGAAGTGTATATTCTACATAGGTGTCATGCACCCATAGAGTGCCAGTTCGTGTCCTGTCAGAGAATGGCAAATAGAAACCTCAGAAGTGGGAAGGATCTTATTCTGGGAAAACCACCATGTAGTTCCTCTACTGTACAAGTACTAATTCATCTATTTAGCTAGCAATGGATTCCCTCCCCCACATATATTGGGTAGAATTTAATATCCAGATAGGGCGCCAAGTCAATCCTGCTGCTGCTTCCTTTTAAAAATTCAATTTAATTTATGACTGGATTTATAAATCAGTTTACCAAGTTCTAAAATGAATTTAAACCTTTGTGACTGGTAGTGTGTGCAAAGGTATATAGCCAATATTCAGCCACTGCAGTCAGTGTAACACACACAGCGCAGCAGGTAGATAAATTCAATTCTGATTATCTGGAAAGTGCTGCCACTATCTAAATAACGGTGACATTCAACCTCTATCTGGATAGCAATTTGTGGCTGAGTAGTTATCTGGATAGATAACTGAATAGATAACTGAATATACTATCAGTGCCACCCTTGCTTTACCTGTACATTGCCCTAGCATTATCTAGATAATGCTGAGAAACGCTAAGAATGTTCATGGCACTAAGATTTATAGTCAGTCCTGCTAAAGCCTTATCTAGGTAGGGGTGGCAGTTATCCAGATAAAGTGCTTTGAATATCAACTCGAGTTCAGAGCTTTAAGGATTTTAAAATCAAACTTTTCTGTTGAACCCAGGAGCCTTGTGTGAACCAATAGTCCTACAGCTCTGACATTGTCCTGAATAAGTAGGACACATTTTAGGAAACTCCAGCCTAAACCCAGAAAACCATGACAGCATAGTAGGGAAGAACAAACACAAAATCCGAACACCTAGGGGTCCTTTTACAAAGGCACGCTAGCATTTTTAGCGTGTGCTAAATGTTAGAGACACCCATATATTTTATGGGTATCTAGAGTTTAGCATGCACTAAAAATGCTAGTGTGCCTTTGTAAAAGGACCTGTAGTTAGCACAAAAATAGCCCAATAAAGAGATTTTATCAGCCATGTCTCATGTGGGAAATGCTGTTACAAAATTGCACTTTACAAGTACCTGTGGACAATTATGCCGACTATAAACATTCATGATGTGGACAGAGCTAAAAGGTACATGTACTTCACATAGAATGAGAAGTTGTAAGCCTTTGAGAGGTGCATTTTTATGCAAGAGCATTTGTGCTCTTTGTTATACTAGGAGCTTATCTTAAACACATACATAGAATAGGCATTTGAAAAAGAGATGTCCTATTCAACACCCATCTCAAAGGGCTGCATTACATTTAACTTTCAAAAGTACTCACATTTAAGGCATTCTTTGCTGCTTCAGCACCAGCCCGATTATCAAACGTGACAAAACCAACTGGCTAGAAGAAATTTAACACATTTTAAAATAATCTTAAAGAACAAAATGCTGCAAAATTTATAGTTTTGTTCAAACTAGTTATGCAAGGAACACACTTAAAAAGCCCATGCAACATATCAACAGAACCCCTATTTAAACAACTTCTCTGGTTATCATTGTGCCCCTAGTGGTAAACAGTCATGGATTTGATATACCTTGCTTTCTGTGGTACAACCAAAGCAGTTTACCTTTGATTATATGCAGGTACTTTGTCTCTTGTCTAGTGGGCTCACAATCAGCTTTTTGTACCTGGAACATTGGCGGGTTGGCCGATTTGCCCAGGTCACAAGGAGCCACAGTGGGAACTGAACCAAGCTCCCCAGATTCTTGGCCCACTGCACTAACCATTAAGCTACTTTTCCACTCAAAATATATACAAGATAAAAAAGCAGGAAAATATAGCATGAGAATGAGTTTCTAGCCATCTCCCCCTCTTCCCATTAGATAAGTGGGTGTGGAAGTGAATAAAGGATGCCCAGAATTCTTCTGTAAATTTAGATGTAGGCACAAATGAGAAATAACTAGCCTCCTTGGAGAGCTACGAGCCATCAGTTATTTAGTTCAATCAATCCTTAGTGGGCAGGCACCAGTGCACTTCGAAATCCTACAATTATGTTATATTAAATTTGGTTATTCTATGTTGCTGTAGAATCAAACCTAGCATCTGTATAAACAAACACTTAGTCCCACTAAATCAAAGCCATCCTTCAACAATGATGTCATAAGAAAAAACACAAAGTTGAACGATGTATTGTCTCAGCTACAAGCCCAGTTCCTGACAAGTCACTTAATATGACAAGGCTATCAGAATAGAATATTACATCCACTTTAACATTCGATTTCCAAATCATTTTAAATTTATTTTTTGTGGCACACTTCTATTTTGTACCTAAGGCTGGTTAACGGCAAAATAAATGCAATCAATACATTGCGTTTTCAGCTCAGGCCTCAAGTTACACATAGTAAGTCAGGTTTTCAGAATACCGTCAATAATACAGATTTTCATACAGTGGAGGTAGTACATGCAAATTTGACTCATGCATATTGTGGGTTTCCTGAAAACCTGACTGCCTAGGTGTATCCCAAGGACTGTGTTGAGAGCCACCTGTCTAAATGTAATAGATCAAACTAAACAGCACATCAGGACTGGATGGTACTCACCCCATAGTCTTGAAGGATGAAATAGTGATTACTAGTAGCCTTAAGGACTAGCGGGTGGCCAGTAGTACCAATTTTTAGATGTAGTGGTGATCTGGGAAAATTATAGAAAGGTGAGCTCGATGGTGGTAGTGGGCAAAGTGGTTGAAGTATACTAAAAACTGACCGTAGACAGACGGATTTGGTTTAATTGGAACGAGGAAGGACTTGAAATGCCTGAGCCCATTTACAGGGTCAGTAGTGGAGTTCCAACAGTTTGTAGTGGGACCTGTTTTGTATCATTCATAGATAGAAATGAGTGATGTGATCAAATCTGCAATGGTACAAAAATTTTCAAAGTTGTTAAAATGGCAGAGAAGGAGAAATTAGATCTTACTTATTTCCTCTAGTTCCAAAGGATCAGTCCAGACTTGTGTATTATGCCTATCTGCCAGCAGGTGGCGCTAGTATAGATGCAAATTACAGCTCCATTGTTTAAGTTATTTCAATAGCCAAGCAGTAGTAGTATGCTGTGAAAATAACTCCAGCCTCCTCCAGAATATAAATAGAACAGTTGAAATGAATGTAACCTATAGCAAATTATGAATGAACCGAAGAACCCAGGGAGCTACGTACAGGAACAGATAGGGACTAAAGGATAAGTCCAGAATCCACCCGAAGGAAAGAAAATTACAAGGTAATATCGAATTTTTCCTCTTGTTAAAGGATTAAAAAAAAAGTCCAAGTTGGGAAGGAATGAGGTACCCCCACTGACAGAACTGAAGCCCCAAAGGAAACTTCTGTCCTGGCTACTACATTTACTACTACTATTCATTTCTATAGCGCTACTAGACTTACACAGCGCTGTACACTTGAACATGGAGAGTCCTGCTTGACAGAGCTTACAATCTAATTAGGATAGACAAACAGGACAAACAAGACATAATGGAATATTAAAGTGAGGATGAAAATAAGGGTTCTGAACAAGTGAATAAGGGTTAGGAGTTAAAAGCAGCATAATAAAGGTGGGCTTTTAGCTTAGATTTGAAGACAGCCAGAGATGGAGCTTGACGTACCGGCTCAGGAAGTCTATTCCAGGCATATGGTGCAGCAAGATAAAAGGAAAAGGAATGAAGTCTGGAGTTAGCAGTGAGGAGAAGAGTGCAGATAAGAGATGTACCCAGTGTTTACCCATTTAAGTGATAATGATAACCATTAAGTGATAATGCTTTGAAAATGCATATTTCATCTGAAGATGCTACATGAACTTCCACCAAAAAAAAAAAAAATAGAAAGCACCCTAGCAGAATGAGCCCTAAGATGCAAGGTTGCTGTTTTCCCTGCTAGTAAAATAGGCTGAAGCAATAGGATCTTTCAACCAATGAACAATATTTACCTTTGAGGCAGCCATTCCCTTCTTAGGGCTCAAGAGGAGAAAAAGTGACCACAACATTTGAAGTCGCTTATCATGGAAACTCAAGATTAGTCCAAACCATGATCTTCTTTTTATAAAAGGATGGTAAATAAAATGGCTGATTTAGGTGAAAAGAGAAACCTTGGTTAGGAAGGAGGGTACTGTAGCAGCAAAACCCTTCTTGGATGAAAAGAGAAACCTTGGGTAGGAAGGAGGGTACTGTAGCAGCAAAACCCCTTGTGTGACTGTATATGAGAGCTTGATATCAAATACTACAGACCTTATACTGCATGAACTATGCCCCAATTCTACCAAGGTCCAGCATCAACAAGGACAGGATGGCTTGTGGACAGATTGCCCAGTTCGATCACCTGACATTCTTACTCAGTGACATGCACCCTAAGTCACAGTGACAACTGCTTCACAGCCTGGGCCTAGAGATTGAAGCTAGGCCATGCCACTTGATCATTTGGGGTCTGAGACCCTAGAGTTGCAATTTGCTAATACAAGTACAGTAACTCCCTAGGGCAGAATATCCAGAACATGAGGAGCTTGCCAGTTTCAAGGACTTCTTTACACAGTTTTGATGGAAGCAGAAGTACTGGAAACCAAGGGAAAAAAGAAAAGCTGGATTTTTCCATCCAATCTGATGCGCCACTCTGGTTTCTCCAGCCATCTATGCCACGCACTGCTTGACCTCCTTGGGGGGGGGGGGGGGTCTTCTGTATCCAGCTCTATCTGCTGCCCTCGTCTACATCCAGGTTGTACACTTGAGACTGATAATATGAGCATAGCAACACTGGCAGAATTTTGAACAGATTGAAAGGGAGAGAAATGGCTTAGTGGGAGACCTGCGAGAAGCAAGTTACAGTAGTCTAAATGAAAGATAAAGGAAAAGGAATGGGCCTGTGTGTGGGTTTTTTTTTTTTTGGCAACTACATTCAAAGCAGTTTACATAGTATATATGCAGGTATTTTATGGAGGGTTAAGTAACCATAGTCACAAGGAGCTGAAGTGGGAATCGAACCCAGTTCCCCAGGATCCAAGTCTGCTGCACTAACCACTAGACTACTCCTCCACTCTTGGATAAGGGTTTTGGTAGTGTGCTCAGAAAAGAAGGGATAAATTTTGGCTATATTAGAGACAAACGACAAGTTTTTGTTAGATATCCTATAATAAAACGCACCTCCAACATTCTGAAGCCGAGAAAGTGAAGCCTTCAAGCATTCCTGCAATGTTCCAGGACTACATGTCGTCAATTGAGATGGAGCCTTACAGAGCGCACGAATACTTCACTTTCTCACACAGTGTCTCACACACTCTCTCTTGTCTGACAAACACCACACACTCTCTCATTCTCTCTCACACACACACTCTAAGGAGAGGGGGGGGCATGGAACTCAGAGGGAAGGGGGGACAAGAACTTGGAGGGGATGGGAGAGGGGAGGGAGGGCCTGGAACTCTGAGGGGGTCATGGAAATCTGAGCCACACACACACACTCCGACGAAAACCTTGCTAGCGCCCGTTTCATGTGTGTCAGAAACGGGCCTGTTTTACTAGTGTTCAGAGAAAGGAGAAAAAAAGAGTCAAAGTTGACTCAAAGGTTACGAACTAATGAGACAGGGAGGCGGGGAGTCTTATCCACAGAGAGAGAATGGGGGAAGAGGGGAGGTGGGTTTGGGGGGGGGGGGGGGAGATTAAAAGTTCTGTCTTGGTCATGTTTAGTATCAGATGGCAATGAGACATCCAGGCAGCAATGTCAAGACAGGCAGACTGATACTTGGGACAATAAAACTGAGAACCAATAGGTTAAGTGGAGAAATGGGGGGGGGGGGGGGCAGAGAAGACCATTTCATGAAGCATTAAATTATGATTTTGGAAAAAGTGGAAATGCCATTGAAGTGCTAAATCACCACCCACTCTCTTAAAATGTTTATTTTCACTTTTTGAAGCACTGAAACTATGTGATCTCAGGCTAGAGAAAATATGCAGTATGGGAGCAAAGTTGTCATCTTAGATGAAGTATAGCACTGCACCACATAAGGCCCTAGAGCTTTAATCCCCAACTCACCACTCCAAAGTTTATCTTAGTGGCCCTTGCACCCCTCAAGACCCTCAAGCTCAGCTCCAGAGTTCGGAGGCAGGAGTGGTCTTGCCCCTTCTTCCACCCATATGTCCTGGAAAATGATGTGCCTGACCCTACATGATGCATCATGGCACACCACATGGGGTCACAATCTGACAAAGGAATTTTTGCCTTACATAATAACCAAGCACCTCTTTAAAAAAAATCTATGCATGCTGCAGTGCACACACATCATAGACATCCTACGCTGCCATTTTACAAGATACTTTACCCAGCTATAACTTCTAAAATTGCTTATTTTCTTTATAACAGAAGAGACACGAATTTGACTATGAAGAAAAATGGTTTCTTCCCTGACTTAGCTAGATCAGATAAGGAAAATGTCATGTTCCATTTAAAATGTTTCTTGATCACAATATTTGGAGAAATGAAGTCTGAATATTGATATATATATATATGGTTTTCAATAGAAATTGAAATAAAATATGATGTATATCTAGAGACAGATATAGAGCTATATAAACCGAGTATTGGTATAGGACTTTGAACTTTTTTCCTATTTTTATTTTTTTTAGCATTTAGATACGAGATGGCACCCTATGAACCAGGATTTAGATGCAAACTTGAAGGCAATGTAAGTAGTGCACAAATTTCCCCATGTAAAATTACATGTTATTCTGAGATGAGTGCATAACTTATTTATTGGTGTTAATTGGCAACAATTTATGTTTTCCATGCAAATCTTATAGCGCACAACTCAAAAGGGGGCATGGCCATGGGAGGGACATTCACTAAGGATGCATGCACTATTACTGAATACCGTATGCATCAGAATTTTACACCAGTTTCAGTTGTGTAAATCCTCACGTCCAAAGTTTGGCATGGATATTGACCTCCACAACACCTGTAAGGCTAAAACCCTGCATAAGGCACTACAATTCAGTACTGGCCTACAGTATGAACCTGACTTTTACAGACCTATTTTGAGACTTATGCAGAGGCTTGGTACTGTGTAAATGAGGTGCATAAAAGCACACTTCTTGGACCATAACGTTTTGTTGTTTATTGCTATCAGCGTGGCATCACTACAGGGACTTCAGGTCATCATGTTCCAGACCACTTGGTACTAAGTTATAGAAACCCCCTTCCTAAAGGTGTTATCAGTTGGCTGGCACGTGAGCCACTCTTGGAACCTCAGTAACAGCCCGCAGCTGCATCAGAGCCCTGCTATCCAATGAAGGTTTGTTAATCTGTGGCATCACTGACTTCCCAGCTGGGGAGTCCACCTGCTACCTGATCCTGATTCGTAATGTACCAGATCTATCATCAGCGCCTATGTTGCTTCCACGTCCAGTGCTCATGTGCCATACCATCCGTCAGGTCTGAACTGTTATCTTCTTAGTGCCTATGAGTGCCTGGGGTTGTTAGGTATCAATTTCAGGATTGGAGTGTATGCTCTCTTGGCTATACCAACCCTTTACCATCGTTTTGGGTTAGCTAATTCATTGTCTCAGATTACATCTATTATTTGCTACCCATAGTCTGGTACAACAGCTTATAACATCTGAGCCTTGTGTGCATAATTGTGGACTGTGGGTTCGGATTGCAGGGAGAGTTAAGTTAATTTGCCAGAGTGCTACAAATAAGTTATTCCTCTCACCCACTAACTCCATTCTAGAGGTTTGGTAGAAATGTAGTTAGTCCCTACACCCCAAATCAGTGTCTTTTATAAAAACATGCTTCATGTAGGTTTTAGTACCCTGCCATTAACTGAATCTAGTCCTTGGTACACTAAATTAGGTCCAGTACTTAAAGAAACTCTTCTATTGTAACTTCCACTATTCTAGAACCTGTAGATAGTTGTATCAACCAGCAGGTGGGAGATAAATATTGAGGCGCTAGACCGGATGCCAGAATACGTCTCAGCTCATTTTTCAATTTCTCTCTCCAACAGGTGAATGGACACTTTTCAGCCTCTGGTTCCAAGTGCCTTGCTCCTAGTCCAGTTGGTCAACTGGTCCCCAGTTGAGCTTTGCAGGTGGCTCAAGTCTATAGAGTCATACCTTGAGGTCTTCAGATCCTCTGGTGCCCCAATGAATTTGCTTCTTCCCTACCTTCACCTCTCCCGTTGCCTATGGAATTCTCTCTTCCAGCACAACCACCTTAAAAGGAAAAAGGGTTGCTGGAGAGTATGGGACAGTATCAATCCTGACCCTCTCATCTGTGGTAAGATTTATGGAGACAGCTTTGGGGGGGGGGGAGCAGCCAGGAGTGGTTAAGTCCAACTAAAGTGACTTGGAATCACTTGGAGAGCTGCATGTTCTACTTGATGCACAGGATGCTGACACTTCTTGGGACATGTTCTGTGCTTGTGATAGTTGGGGTAAATGACGACTCCATGGAGGCAGTTTCCCCACTATGGGACCTGCCAGTGTGTGCAAGCCAAGAATCCCGTGGGACATGGAGGAAAGTGTTGGCAGCAGCATATCTGCAGATTTGGCGCATCTGAATAGCCTGAGTTTATGGGCTCTCTGCCAGAGCCAATGCATGGTTTGATGCAGGAAAGCATGGAACAGGCACTGTTTTATCAGGGCTGACTGGCAGTGAGAAGCTGCCTCTGTCTGATCACATTCAGGGCACAGCTGCCATTTTACAGCCTCAGGGCCCGACAGAGCATTCAGCTGCATCAGGATCTTTGTTTTCTATGGAGTTTATTTTGCTCTTACACAAGGTCTATTTACTGAAGCAGGGACAGTCGGTTGCTGCAAGGTGCTTTAGTTTGTTTCTCACCCTGCTGCCCCTCTAGTTCCTAAGAGATCTTTAGACCTCCAGGAATGGGCGGATGAGACTCTCTGCTTCTCCCTCCTTATCTGATGTGGCTTCTGTCTATTCAGAGGAGCCATCGTTGAAGCAGTTAGAGGGGGATGATCCAAAAATATTGGGTTCATAAAGAGGAGCTCTGAATTTTTATGAGGCAAGTCAGGTTGGGGAGCTCATTACAAGTTCTATCTGGCACAAAGCACCTGGACAGGAGTCTCAGTGGACAATAAGATTGCCTGGAGCTCACAGCAGTTCAGAAGCTTGTGTGACTTTGCTCCCTTTCTGGCAGGAGGCCCCAGTTTGAGTTCTCTGATAATGCAGTGGCAGCTTATATCAACAAGGTGGAACCCACAGCAACCCTTATAAGTTAGGCGGAGAACAAGTTTCTCTAGTTGTCAGCAGCTGACATCATGGGGTTTTTGAACACGAAGCAGGCTCTCCTTGGAAGTGGACTGATGGGAGTTCTCAGTTTCTAGAATTGGTGTCAAAAAAAGAATGCCAGTGTAGCCAAGTTCTTTAGCTTCTGAAAAGAACCAGGCTCAATGAGGGTCAATGTGCTACTGCAGCCCTGGTCAGAGACATCTACTGTAAGTCTTCCCTCCTTGGCCCACAGTAGGCTGTGTGTTGACGAGGATTGCATTATACCAGGGTTGAATAATACTCAGCCCTGGATTGGCCTCTTGAGACAGTGGTACATGGAACTGATTTGACTGCTGGACAGGTGTCCTCTGTTTTCTGCAGCCACACGGCCTACTGAAGCAAGGTCCAGTGCTTAGGGAGGATCCTTGCCCCTTTGGTCTTGTGGCTTGGCTATCAAAAGGGCTCTGTTGGGACAAAGGTTATTCTGATTTGGTCATTGCTACTTTGCTTCAGGCTTGGAAAGCTCTACATCCACGGTGTTACGTGAAGGTGTAGAGGATATTCCGAGTGTGGACTTATTTCCCTTCTCTGCACATCCTAACAATTTTCCAAGCAGGTCTTCAGAAAGGATTGGTGTTTTGTTCTGTAAAAGTTGAGGCTTTGACCTATTTCAGTGACCGACTACAGAAGACTTCTCTTGCAGTTGGCTATTGTTCCAGTTCTTGTGGGGAGTGGAACCTTTTTAGTTTTTTGGACTCTTCAGAAACCTCCTTTGAGCCACTCGGGAAGGCCTCCTTGAAAGATTACACACTAAAGACAGCATTCATGGTGGCTGTTGGGATACATTTCTTTCAGAGGAAGGATCTCCCTGCATATGGTTCCTTCCTTTCTTCTGAAAGTAGTATTAGCAATTCATCTCAAGCAATTTGTGGAGCTAGAGGACAGAAAGGCTCAGTATTCCTCCTCAAAGCTTCTCATTTGCATAGAGTCCTTATTAGATATCTGGAAGTCACAAATGAGTTTTGCAGATCAGATACTGCTTTTTGGTAAACGAAGGCTTGGCCTCACGGCTTCTAAGCCTACAATTGCTAGACAGCTGAAGGAGACTTTTGCATCAATTTTTTTGCTCAGACTGATGGGGTTCTCCGCTCATTCTACAAGGCCTAAAGTGACATCCTGGGCGAATTCCCCCCTTCTCCTCCCTGTGTCAGCATATACTACTTGATTTAAATGCCCAGATGAGCAAAGGCATGCATAAAACAGTTGGCAGGAAAGCCAATGACCCCAGCAAGCTCATACCATTTGAAGAGCTAAATTAAATTCTGAAGCTCCCTAAAAAGGAGCCATTTTAGATGAGCATGAACATACTAAAATGTCAAGATGTATGGAAACAGTTCAAGTAAACCATCATTTGTTTTTGAATTGTGTTACCATGCCACCTCCCACCATCTCCTTTATTCAGTTTCACCACCAGTCCCCATCCCCACTGTGGCCAAGGTTCATAAGAACCACAAAAGTCACATAGCTCTTTCCCAGGAGCTGAGCGGGAGATTGGCCTCTGCTGGCAGGCATTTGGTAATTTAGCTAAAAAAAAAAAAATGTCAGGAGGCAGTGTAGTAACAATATACACTGTGCATGCACTGTACCTCCTAGTAAATGTTGAAGTTTGGGGGTGGGGGGAGGGAGAAAGTGGCTCTCCCACTCCCCCTATACATGCTATTGCAGGGGACTCACTTGAGTTGTCTAATTTGATCTTACTACTGAGCACACATACAGAAAGTTTCATACTAAACCATAAATTAAATCTGAATTCACATCCTGCCAACTGTCCAGTTTGCATTTCAACTCTAAATTCAAACCAAGCTGTACTGTATGAACCAGAAGAGCACAGTACCTGTTTTGATGTTAACTTGATCAGTGAACCTTCATACCCCTGAAGGGAAAAAAAAAAAAAAAAAAAAAAAAAGAAAAGCAGGTATGTTAGTGTTAAATTCTTTTAAAAGCAATGCAGTTTAGTTCACACATTAGCCAATTTTATACTCCCCAGGACAGATAATCTAAATCCAAATACCTATATTGTGTGCCACAAGCATTTTTCACTGGCAGCACCTACCAGTTAGAGACCATGATTACAGGGATCAGAAGCAAGCTTTTAAGTTGGTTGTTACTGTAATGGGCAAGGGGATATAGAAGGAGGGGCAATTCATGGGTAGTTGAAAAAGCTTAAAAAAGCGATAGCTCACAGCCCAGTAACTGAGCTGGAACCCAAACAGGAGGAAGCCACCAGTCTTAATGTTGTAGGTGAGGAGAAGCCAGTATGTTAGACCAGGGTTACTACATTGAATAAACAAGTTATGCATATGATGGTCTCAGATGCAGATTTCTCATGCATATTCAGTGCAGTAATCCTGAAAAACTGATTGGCTAGGTTTGCCTGCAGAAGCATGAGAAACTCTTGTTAGGTCCTGTGGTGCTTCTGCAGCCCCTTTGTCAATCACAGAACAAATTGGTTCAAATTGGCTAGAAGCCCAAGTAACCCCCCCCCCCCCCCAATGAAAGTTAAGATATTAGACACCAAACAGTTGCATTGTTTAGACTTATGGAATTTTCAGAAATAGCAACAGTCCAACTTATATTTACCTACTTCCACAATCTGCATGTTAAAACCTTACCTGTATTCTTCCCCCTCCAACCCCCTCCCCCCCCCCCCCCAAATAATTGGGCTGAAAGCAATGCTTGATTAAGTGAGCAGAGTCTAGACAGGGACAAGCACTAATATCCAGACGCTCAAAACTCCAGCACCAAGTTTTACCAGCACAACAGCACCGAAGAACTACTTCCTCAGGACTGATGCCAATAGCATGCAAATGATATGCATGCTATTAGCTGGAGCTTAAGGATAGAAGGATGCACTGAAGAGTCCTGAATCAAGTACAGCTCTTCAGCACATACTTACAACACTGGGGGGGGGGGGGGGGGGGAGGAGGAAGAAGTGCTGACAGTGCTCAGGAGTTCAGAGGTGGGTGCAGTACTACCAATGCCAATGCTCTCGAGTCATTCTAAACTGCACTTCTCTTGATATTTTACAGAGCCTAGGGAGTCTTAACACAGCACAAACTTTATTATGTCTTCACTTTACAGATCAGGCTCGCACAGCTGCTCATCCTTGCTGCGATACAGCCAGGACCAAAAACTCCCCATTAACGAACTTGTTCTGCCAGTCTAGTCTGCTTTGCCTCCTGCCCTAGCACCAGCTCCAAGCTGGAGTAGGGTTTAAGGCAGTATGGTGCCACTATTCAGCATGCTGTTTTTCGAGCATGGGACAGCTTCAGGAAAAGAGCGCATCAGTATACATTAGCATGCTACTTACATTGATAGCTACATACTCGTTCATTCCCATGCTCTGTGGCTTTGAACATTAAGCACAGGTAAATGCAGGTGCTAATCCAGCAGCAGATGAAAAGGACAACTTCCTGAAGTCGAAGTGTCAAGGACAGCTTTAAAGTGATGAATTGGGTAGCTACCTCGACTGCATTCAGAGGAGCCGTCCTATATCAGCTGGTTATTCCATGGGCGGCAGTGGTTTATTCCATACATGTAATTGGTGCTGGTAGAATTGCTTAGCAAGATGGGACTTGTTTCTATCAGCAACCCATGAAGCCAATTTGGAGTACCCCAAAAGGATAGTAAAGAAAAGTTTACATTAAATTTGCATATGCAAATATACTTGATACATTTACTATAATTTAAATGAAAAAATTATTGTAGATGAACCAAATAGCTTGGATACTTGCTTAGTTTATCCAAATACCAATTAGGGGCCTTGAGAGTTTACCTTCCTTCTTAGGATTAAATTGCATTTTGGGAGCAGGAGAGGGTAAATGTGTCAGGTGGAATGTGTTAAGTTTGTGGTTTGTATTTGAGATCTATTATGTATATTTACCTAAGTGAACACAAGGGGTTTGCGAGTGCACGTGCTTGGGGTAAGGGAAGGAAATCTATATGCTTTGCATGCAAGTGGATGATTCAGCTCTTCTTAATTCTGTGGGTAGTTAATGGTTGTGGTACAAGAGATCAGTCCTCCCTTCCTCCTGTCTGCTTACCCTCCCCTCTCTCCTTTCCATCCATTGTGCAAACTTCTTTCCTACTCCTGAACACAGGGCAGCAGAGTAGTAGGAGACATTTTGGCAGGGCATGCCAGGACCAGATGCCTTTTCTGCCACCAGCATGACTACCTCTTGATCAGAGGATCCAGATAGCCACACTGATTTGGTTTTAGTCCCCCACCTACACCTTTTGCTGCCCACATTTAAACATTGATAGTGCCCTTCACTAGAACACTTCTAATATGTACAACCTACGTAAAGAGATAATAAGCTCTGCTTTGTTTTACCAGTGCTTTAGTGAAGGTAAATGTTTTAATTTAGCTGCACCAAAGTTCTTGTAAAATCCCAAGGCCACTAACAGTCAACAAAACTGGTGTAATCTTTAGCTTCAGTTATTTGCCCCAGCCACCATGCATGCATCCTACAATAGCCCAGTTGGGTCAATAGTGACTATCACTATGAACAAGCAGGGAAGTTACTGCAGACTATTGTAATGTACACATTTGATGAACTCTTACCTTGAATGGTCGAAAAAGTAGGTAAAGTTCTCTGGGCTTAATATCCACAGGAAGTCCACTGACAAACAGTGTTCGCACCTACAAGAATTTCTTAGTCTGATTATCTTATTTTAAAAACAAATTAATGCATTAGTAGAATGTCACATCATTGCAAAAGGATTACATACAGCCATTAAGTGAAACCTGAGAATAAGGATTGACCACACACACATGAAGACCACCGGGCAAATCATTACTCCTAAGGAAAACTAGTACTAATTGCATGTCCCACCCCTAGCACAACTCTTCATTTATAGTCATTCTAATATCCCTAGTATCTAGATACAGACAACAGCAAGAGGGGTGCTATCCAGTCTTTTGCACCAAGTATCACATGTATGATTATCTCCCATACAAGCTCCTAGCTCAGAGCATGAGTCTGTTCTCTTGAGGCTAGAGTTAACAGATTTGAAGGAGCTGAGGGAGACAGAAGTACATAGAGAAGGCCTACAGGGACGTTGTAAAGAAGTTCCACCTCTGGTCTGGCTGTCTTGGAGGAGAGAGACCTCCTAAATGGATGTATGACCCTGGTGATGTTGGAAATAATCCTGTAGTCAGGAGCAGCCCACCAGGGGATGCAATAATCCTCCTGGGATGCCTCTCCAGGAGCTTCTGCCCAGTAGGGAAGGGTTAGGACAGCTGTTGTAGTTGGAGATTTGATTAGACATGTAGATAGCTGGGTGAACATTAGGATCGCCTGGTGACTTGCCTGCCTGGTGTGAAGATAGCGGACCTCATGCATCACCTAGATAGGACAGGGCCAGAGAGAGAGTGAGCCAGGCCCAGGCTGCCACACCAGAATCGCTGCCGCCGCCGCCCCCCCCCACCCCCAAAATAGTCACCACCGCAGTCCCCCTCCCGAAATACCTTGGCTGGCCACACCAGCCGCAGGCAGCATGGCTGCTTCCTCTGCCCAGCATTGCCTGCCCTGTGGCTGCTTTGTCAGGTCGCACATGCTCAGTCTCAAACTGAGCATGCACGGCCTAAGGGCCCAGCAGCTGCTAGGCAGGCAATGCAAGTGGGGCCCGGCGCTGGGGTCTCTCTCTCTCCTGCTCCTGTTGGGACGCAATAACCCAGGTCCCATCAGGTTCCCCAGGCCCGGTGAATTTTGCCCCCCCCCCCCCCCTCTCCTCTTGGCAGTTATGAGATAGGAATTTAGTTAGTGCTGGGAAGGAACTGGCTGTCTTGGTGCTCGTAGGTACCAATGATATAGGAAAACATGGGAGGGAGGTTCTGGAAGCCAAATTTAGGCTCCTAGGTAGAAAGCTGAAATCCAGATCCTCCAGAGCAGCATTTTCAGAAATGTTTCCTGTTCCACACACAAGCCCAAGAGTCAGGCAGAGCTCTGGAGTCTCAGTGCGTGGATGAGACGATGTCGCAGGGAGAAGGGTTTTAGATTTGTTAGGAACTGGGCAAAATTCTGGGGAAGGGGGAGCCTATTCCAAAAGGATGGGCTCCACCTTAACTAGGGTGGGACCAAGCTACTGGCATCAGCATTTAATTAAGGAGAGAGCAGCTTTTAAACTAGAAACTGGAGGAAGGCTGACAGTCGCTCAAAAGCACATAGCTTGGAATAAGGTATCTTTCAAAGATACCACCTAAACAGGGAATAGGGCACCTCGATAGCGGTATTGCAATAGAGAACATAGTAGACCAGGAGTCTAAATAAAAAAAGCAGACATTTTCAGGATTGCACATTGTCACTGTCAACTGCTGAGCAGATATAAATAGGTACAGTCAAATGTCTATATGTGAATGCCAGAAGCCTAATAAAATAGGAGAGTAGAAGCTGGCAAAAGAATCAGTTGGACCGCTAGATGACAGAGATAAAAGGGGCAGTCAGGGAAGACAAAAGCTGTAGTGGAGAGATTCTTTGCTTTGGTCTTCACAGAGGAAGATTTGGGAGGTATATTAGTACCAAAATGGTATTCAAGCTGAGTCGGAAAAACAATGAATCTCTATAAAACCTAGAGGATGTAATATGGCAATCTGACAAATTGAAGAGTAGCAGATTGTACTTAGTCCCCC